>NW_014577094.1:323593-330902 GCF_000485595.1 Priapulus caudatus | reverse complement strand
TTAAAATGCCAGGGTAACGTACCTCGTGATGCTTCCACAACGACTTCGTTGTAAAAAAAAAAAAAAAGTTAAAAACATTTTTTTTTTCTTTAAAATTTTCTGAGACGGTGAACAGCGTTGATGCCGACTCCGGCAGTACTGAGTACATGCTCGACTCCACATCCACGTCACCGCGCTCGTGCCAACTCGTCCAGGGATCGCAACTGCGGCTTGTGTGGTAGAACAGTCGCGCCATTACGGGAAGCAAAAGGATTTTTTTTTAACAGGAAAATCACGTCCCTCGTCATTGCACTTAAGCCACAGGACCGCTGAACTCGAGTTAAAGCATAGAATTATTTTCACGACTGTTCTACATTTACAATTGATACATGTGTCATTTCCCTCTTAAGATATACAGAATAGATGCTGACTACAGTGCCACCGCATGCAGTCTTCATATCACAAAATCAAACAAAGACAATCATGTACAAGCAATATACAATACCACCTCATTTTTTAGATTTTTTTGGTAAATTACTTGTCATTATTATTAACACAGTTCTCAATAATGCTGCTGCAGTTAGACACAGCCACTGGAATTGTTTGCCTGTTCTCGTCATTTTTCCCTATTGTACGTATGGTTATACGTAATGTGATCACAATATGCATAACGTTACCTAGTATTCAACGAGATTTAATTTTACACTAATCTCATTATTTCCCTGATCTTTATCTAACATGCCGACATGCCTTGACGAATAGCTCTAATACGTACAGCTATTCGCTGTTTCTCTCCTCCCGCCTCAGTACATCCATCCAGTCTTGCACCGATCCCAGCCTTCGTCTCTATCCAAATGTACAGCAACTGAACCTGCCGCACAATATGACACCAATGAATTCATGTAAGTAAGGTTATGTGAATTTCTATAGGTTATTCGTTTATATATGAGGTTATTCTATATACAGATATGACAGCAGTAAGGAATATGCCAATCTACATAACACCCACCGTTCACCTGAATAAATATTTAAACTGTGATGAATTCACAACAAGTGCCGCGGAGCGACAGCGCTCATCTACGTCTATGCGCGTGACTCTGTGGTGGAGTGGTGGGATTCTGAGTAAACCCTGTTAGTCCCAAATGTGTTCCATACGTGCCGAAACAGTGGAAGACACAGAGGGATTGGTATCAGGACCTTCTCAAAGGAATGTTCGTTGGGATCGTTATGAAAGTTGCCACAAGATGGACGTACGTTTAAGTGTCTCAGGATTTAAGATGGAAGCTCCCATGTCGTACGTAGTAGCAACAACTATTTGCCAAGACAGAATAGGTAAGCACTCATCCATTTACCTACGCAAGTCTACAGGCTGAAATAGAGAGCTGCCACCTGTTAACTTAATTACGCAGGCAAAAACTACACAGTACTTATCACCACCACATGCACTGGCAGTGGCCACTGCCAGTGGCATAAGTTACATGTAACACACTGACAGTAACAGAATGCATAGAAATTGATAGGATTTAAGGAGCATAACCTTCTTGAACCAATTTAGCTTTTGTGAATTTCACTGTGACATTGTAGCCTCATACATCCAGGCCATGTATAGATTCTATTAGCAAACCGGCAGTCAATTCTTCTAACAGTAAACAAATCCATGTTTAACCCTCCTCTTAAGGGTCAAAAGGTTATCCGACACTTACTCTTCGCATGTCAGCAGAAAGTACATTTCATGGACCTTTCAATAAAGCCATAAAAATGCTAGGTCACCGCTGAAACAAAAAGTTTTTCAATCGCTCCGTCAGACCATGTCTCAGAAAATGTCTAAAATCTGCCCCGTGCCCCATTGACCTTTGACTGTGATCTTCCAATTTCGGCACAGTGATGGCTTTTCCTACCATGTGCTATACACCGACTATCGCGAGCCGTTTTGATTTGTGCCGCCAATTCTGCATTTCCTCCCTATACCTTAAGTTAAGGAGTGAATTTTCCCCTTCTTTTACACTCTTGACCTTGACCTTTGACCCCTGAGCCTTCGACATCGCCAACTCGTTTTCGGATTACCCCCACTCCCCCAGCGTCCCGAATATCGTGACCGTACGTCGAGCGATTAAGATTTGTGCCCAACTGTTGACGCACGGACGGACGGCCGGACGCACGAACAATCATGCGATTCTACAAGCTGCATCTGACTATGTCAGATGAGCTAAAAATTTACGTCTAATATTATCAGGAGTGAGTAAAAAACATTTCGTTTTTATTCACTCCTGATATTACTGATCTCTATCCGTAACAGTTGCCATCGTTTGGTAAAGAGATAATAGTATGGTTCTATGACTTGAGCATGCCACTTCTCCTTTAATAGGCCTACGTACCTTCTCCAGAAGATCTGCCAAGTCCTTATCCGAGATAAATTTGTTTAGCTGATCTTCGTGTGTGTCTGGATATATAATTTGGTCCCGTAGCGTTCCAATCGTCATGTATGGTCGCTAAAACAATGAACAAAAAATGGGATATTTTCAAACAGTCCAATTCCGGTGGAAGAAAAAACAGATGTTGTACAAATGAGGCAGAGTAGAGTCCGAATGGAAGCATACCTGTGGCACATAGAAGAGTTTTTTACTCTTGGGCTTTGTCAGAGTTCCACCAAAAAGAGGCCACAGTTCACCAAGCACTCTGAACAGTGAGCTTTTACCGCAGCCATTTGGTCCGCAGATCAATACGTTCGTCCCAGACTTCACCTGCATTTTGTAGGAGAGATACAGGTATTAGAACAGATGCATATGGTACTAGGAGCATAGAAATTAAAACATATGTGACCCGCTCCAGCAAAACCAGGATTAAGTAGGAAATTCTACATATTGAATTATGTGCATATCTGAATAGATCATTTAATTACCTTTAAAATGATATATAATATTTGGCTATATCTAAAGAATTGACCGATCTACAGCAATTTGAAGATCGGAAACCGACTTATTCCGGAATAAGCAGCTTTTGAGACAAAGCGTTCCGGATAAGGGGCCCAGTCGGGGATAAGCGGTCAGGGGCCGGTCTGAAGGGCGCCGTTGCCGCTCAAAATTTATATATATATATATTTTTAAATTAAAAATGACCATAATAATCTAGAGATATCTGAACCTATATATCCGGATTAAATATGCACTTAGGAACTTATTTTTGTCCAGGTAGGCCATTTTCAGCATTGACATGTGTGCATGCTCATTACTCAAAACAATGACTTGCGACTTAGTCCGTATTATGCGGGAGCGGGTCACATATGTTAGAAAATGTAAGAACCTCCATGTCTATACAAAAGTTGATCCAGATAGCTAGGGCCATAATAAAAATATTGTTTGTTTGCCCTCACCCGACCGACCCGCAAAAAAGGGTCGACTCAAACAATTTTATTGATCTTTTTCTTCTTTTTTTCTTTTAAACAAATTGTATCACTGTACACTATATAAATCTGTATGCAATACATTATATGTACCAAGCTGAAGCAAAACAAACATTCAACATAAAGGGTATCTCCACACAAGCACACCCGAGCATGTAGACACCATGCTGAATTTGTAAAAAGACCCCCGCCCTAAAAAAAACCCGACCTACCTACCCAAACTTTTCAGCCTGGGTCGGGCGAGGGCAAACAAAGATTTTTTCAATTGTGACCTAGCATCCGCTGCGATATTACCTCAAAGTTGAGTTCTCTCACTAAAACATCCCCATTTGGAGTTACTAGAGGCATTTTGTCAAATTTGATGATGTAATCTTGCTCGATTATTTTCCCGCTTCCAGGAATCACGTTCAGCTTACTAGATCCGACTGTAATAAACAACTGTGAGTAAGTATTTTGTTTTCAATTCCATATTTTTAAATTTCAGCCATTTTCATACATTTTAACTTATGCAATGAACTAGCATAGGGGTGGAAAGTGGGAGGCAGAATGAAAACGTTAATCTATAACACTCTCAATTGACCTATTTGAAGCTCTCACAAATTAGTTTAAATTATTTTCAATAACTGCCATGTATAATAAAAAGGGTCTGCCCCATAGTGTGCACACAATACTCATGTTTAACTATGTCCTAAAACTAAGAGCTACATATAAAATGCTTACTTCTGCCCTGGTTGTCACTGAGCATGGAACGCTGGTATCTTCCTTTGTTAAGGTCGTTCAATACCCTCATTAATTCTGTCACTCTTGCCGTAAACCTGCCAGAAATTTCAGCAACGAAATTGGGTTTATTACAGACAGACTAATAACACGGTTTGTGAATTTATTTTAAAATACTAAAAGCAGTACTACTGCATCCATAAAAGTACGGCAGAACTTTTATGACCACGCAGACTCATGCTGATGTTAAATCGACAAGTATGGAGTGTAAAACACTGTTATCTGAGTATCTGACTATAAACTTATCTGATTTATATATACTTATAACAATAGTTTTCTAAATCCATACTATTTTAAAGAACATACTCACCCTGCCAGTCTGGTCATCTCACGCCCGGCCAAGACCAGCCGCCCAATCGCTTCGGCCAACTTGACCAGCATTCGGCCGGACTGGTAGTAGTCTTCCAGTCGTTCGCTGGGAGTTGAACTCATGTGTCTGGGATGCTGCAGGTTGAGGAACGGCCGGCTCACCACCGTGTAGCCCACCAGTGTCGCAACGTCTGTCGACGGAACATTGCAGAAGGCACAGCAGAATCAATAGGCGACTAATATACCAATTTTATTATTAAGCGATGAGCGATCGTTTGGCAATCTATGTTGTAATTAGATGCACCTACACTTTGCTATGATGTTGTCACCTATTCCCATGAGTGACCGGAACTCTAAGGACGTTCTCAAGTGATTCACCTGGAATGACAGAAATGGTACCCACAAAACAATGTAAGCAATAAAATGCAACACATACTTGAACATACAATCAAATACTGAAAGCGCATTACGAATACTGCTTGTTGACCCTACATATATGTCATGCTGATACTTATAGCCCTCTTACCAATTGTTGGAAAGCTCCCAAAATTGTGCACTTTTCTCTTTCATTCCCCTGATAGAATGCAATTTCTTCACTGAAACATACATAACCTCGCATAAGTAAAAAAACATTTGTGAATGACAAATTGGGAATAGATCATGACAAGACGCTTTCTTGAAATATACACACACAGAAGAGATATGTAGAGTGACTTATGTAAAGAACTATACTAAACAGTACTAAATATAGTATAAGTATATATAAAGTATATATATAAAGTATAGTACTAACTATACTAAAGAACCTACAGTAAAACGATAACCATTAAAGCCTCACAATGCGCATCCAAACGCTGAAATTTCTCCAGTACTAGACTAGCAACTACTTTGTGGCATGCATAATCACACTACCTTATGACAAAATAAACTCTAGTTCCTCCCATTTGACTGCGCGTTCCCAACAAGAAAGAGGTGCGAAATCAGGTAATCAGGCGCCAACGCTAACTTGTTTCAAACAACATAACATCGACTTGGTTTGGTGACGTCACATGTTTCTATCTTTGCTGCGCCCGTACCGCTGTACCGCGCCACCGCTGCACGGTTGCTTGGAGATTGGGGAAACTGTCAACAACATCGGAGAATTTCAACAACATTGGAGGTATTTTCAAAATACCTTTTATAAGACAACGCGCAGTGAAATTGGAGGAGCTAGAGTTTATTTTGTCATAAGGTAGTGTGATTATTCATGCCACGAAGTATTTGCTAGTCTAGTACTGTAGAAATTAGCGTTTGGATGCACATTGTGAGCCTTTAACAACAAATTAGTATAAATCTTGTCAAGATATGTCTTATTGTTCTCACACTGTACCCAATAACTATTAACTATTACATCAGGTCAGATCATAGACCTTCATCGTTCGCCCACGACGTGTAGTTACGTATACAGATTCACCGCATGAACTTTGACAGAGAGCAGTGAGAGTGCCACCTGTTTGTAATGAGACGTGAGTTGACGTAACGGAACTCGCCCTCATAGCGTTGCTCCATCATCGTCATGTGCGCGATGGGTCGTCGCAGTCGTGTCAGGATGAGCCCAGAAAATGCCATGTACAGCATCATGAAGGAAGGACCCTGGCGAAATCAGAAATATGCTGCGGTGAATGTGAATGATACTTTATACGTTTGACGCACACACTTTACAACATGTGCACGTACTCCTGTTTGTGATCATACGTCGTTCATATTTTGCTCATAGACTAACTTAATTTTTCTATCTATATCGCATTATCAATAAGCAGATCTACCCAATTATTGCTGCAATAGAGCATTCTAAAACCAATTAGTGAAAATGATGTGCTATAAAGTTGAAATTGTGGCATTCGCACGTAAGAAAACTAATGCGTAAAATGGTCTAGCTTGACCAACCTAGCAAAAACATCTCAAGTGATTACCATGCTCAGGCGGACATGTTGCTCACATGAATAGGCCAATTAGGAATGCCACCGCAAAGGGTGAATGGTCTACGGGCATTACCATGTTTAATATCACAAACGAATATAACATTCATTAACTACTCTCACATACTATGAGTATGTATGAGCGATACAAAGTATATGGTGGCTAATACCCACCTGAGCTCCGATGGAGGCTGCAAGTTTGATCGAATAGAGGCATATGTCCAGTAGTGGTTTACTGACGTTCGAGTACAAGTCAGCTATGCTATCACAGAACTTCTCCGTGTCCTGTGTCAGCAGCTGGTCAGCATTGCTGATCCGATTGTCCAGATTTGACATTTTGTAGTACGTGAAGCCACTGGAATACATTAATTTCATGAATAAGCATTACAGACACACTTACTGCATAATTTACTGAGCTAGATACAGTGCATACATAATAGAATATTAAGGAACATACATAAATGATATATAGGCACCCAAGTTAATAACATCTTGGTTTCAAACACAAACGCACAGTTTTTCATTTTACTGGGTAGGAATGCTGTCTACGAATTGTGATGTGCAGAGACAAACCACACGTCTTGCAATGGGGTACCGGCGGAACTAATCCGCAGCGCGGCGCTGATCGTCAACTCGGTTATTCAATGCAATTGTGATTGTAAACACTTTAGTCAGGTCCCTTAGCTTCATGATCATTACAGAGTTGACAAAAGCATCAAACTTGGCACAGTTGTAGCCTATGGCAGTACTATAAATATTAGAGGGGTGCCCAATGTAGATATTCCTTAGAAGTAAATTACAGATGATTGTATACAGCTGTTAACCCCCCCCCCCCTCCCGCGCACGCATACGCTATTGCGCTATAGGCGGCATGAAAGTGTATTAA
>NW_014577094.1:312154-323583 GCF_000485595.1 Priapulus caudatus | reverse complement strand
GCGAACGATTTGAGTTACACGTCTAAAATTCTAGATACCTATAAACACATCTCTTAGCTATGGTCTGTGAATTTTGAGTTTGTTAAAGCACAAATAGTTTAATTAATTACCAAAAATATACGCACGGTATCGCTCATAGGCTAATACATACGCGCGGCTATGGCCCGTAGGATAGTGTACTAACTCTAATAATCATCTCGCGAAGGATTTGAGTTACACTTCTAAAATTCTAGATACCTATAAACACATCTCTTAGCTATGGTCTCTGTAAATTTTGAGTCTATTGAAGCACGAATAGATTAATTAATTACCAAAAATATAATTGCTCATAGTCATAGGCTAATATATACGCGCGGCTATGGCCCGTAGGATAGTGTACTAACTCTAATAATTATCTCACGAAGGATTTGAGTTACACTTCTAAAATTCTAGATACCTATAGACACATGTCTTAGCTATACTCTCTGTGAATATTGAGTTGATTTACGCACGATTAGTCAATATATTAGCAAATATATGCGCACGGAAGTGAATTACAGATGATTTAATGTTCGAACCACCCGACTCCAAACCCCCCTACCGCGCCCGCCTGTATTGTGTGTACTGGCGCAATGTACAGCTGGTACATTTATTGGCATTGTATACAGGCGGGCGCGGTAGGGGGGTTCGGAGTCGGGTGGTTCGAACATTTAATCATCTGTAATTCACTTCTAAGGAATATCTGCATTGGGCACCCTCTCTAATAATTATAGTACTGCCATAAGCTACAACTGTGCCAAGCTTGAGACTTTTGTCACTCCTGTAACGATTCGGCCCATGTTTTGCACTAAGGGACCTGACTACTTGCGGGTTGCTGAGTAACCGAGTTGACGATCAGCGCCGCTAGTGTCAGATGCGCACATAGCCGGTGTCTCATTGAGTTCTGTATTCTGACCAATCGACTTACAAAGAAAATTATGGAACAAATTAAATTTTAAATTCTGTTAACACCTGTACTAGTTTTTCATGTGTTAGGGTTAGGGTTTTTATTATATAGTTTTAAAAATAAATAAATAAATATAATATATATATATATATATAATAAACAAGTACATAGACTGTATGATAACGGTATCTTACTTCAGATACTGGCTATAAAGATGATGTGTCAGCCTGGCCCGGAATCTCAGTTTCAACTCACTCAAGCCGTACTTCAATAAATTGTTTACAATCGATATGGCAGGCATCGCTTTAACATAGGCAAACAGGTAGTTGTTGAATAGTTTCATATTTCTTCCAATAATGGCACTGTAAAATCAAACAGATACGAATATAAATGCTTTTATAATTAGTCAATCTAACCCAAGCAACAATTTTGAACCCCTGGGTCGCCATGCCATTTTAATTAGACTGGCAAGAATGGCTGTGTAAATATAAATTTTCAAGCACAATATTTAAAAGCATAGCCCAGCAAGCCACACACGAAACCAGAATTTGGATTGTAGCCAGAAAAATGCTAAGAACCTCTGCTCTAAGAAAATGTTATTAAACTTGTAGCACTGTACCTCTCAATGAATGTACCATTCTGAATCATCCATATGTCGCAGTACGTCCGGGCAACGAGAGTTGCAGCTACTAACAGCAGATAACCGGCTTCAGGAGATGACCAGCCAGGAATCAGAATCTTCAAGATCCTCCATAGCCGACTATTCAAAAGCAAAATGAAGTCTTATGCGACATCAGAAATCAATACAAATTCACGCCGCTTTGTAATCCTCTGGAAAGAGCCAAAGCAGCACAGTTTGCTATATATAGAGCTTATCCAAGTAATGAAATAAAATTGATCAAAATTTTGGCAGGCATCTATGTGTTGTTCTGGCAGCTACTTTAGGATAGCAGACAAGGCACATGGATAGTCGATGGACAGGGTGAATTCCACAGAGCTAAAATGATGATCTATATGATGCATGTCGACTTCAAACGTCTCACGGCAGTAAATGACTGTGCAAACTGGTGCAGTGCATTAGATTGTATTACCAAACTGCTTTATGCAGACACAAACTACACACAATGCAATTGAACTGTGATAAAGTTTATTGTAATTCTAAAGAATGAATTCACCTAAAGAAGACTGCATCAACTGCCACTTTTTCTTGCTTCTTTTTTCCATGTTTAGTCTCCTGAAACACAGAAAGAGTACCCAAGACGTGAATTAAGGCACAATTAATATATTCCAGCCTGAGCTTCAAATAAATCCCCTAATTGCTCTTATAGTAAGTAATACAACAATAGCTTGCAATTAATTGTCAAGTATTTCCAAACAAACACCATGAATTGCAGAACAAATGTCGAAGTATATTATAACACTAATTTTCAATAAGAGAATAAATGTATTTACTTTAGTGAGATTATCCAACTGCCTAAAATGACACATTTGATTTTGATAGAAACATTACCTTCTCTTTGTGATACTGAATTAAATATACATCTAGAAAATATTAAATCTTGGTAGACTAGTAAGTTGTTACTCACATCTTTGTAAATCTTTTCTAGTTCACTTGCAGATGCTGGCACACTAGAAAACAGGACAAACAAAACTTGAAACAGCCAGAATTATTGACATGTGAAAAATTTATTTGATTTATTTGATTCCCCTACTGAAGGATTCCTATTATTTGCTCATGAGGTTTATTTTAATTAATAGCCTATTTTATTTCAATTAAATTAAAACCATAGCATGTTGCTATGCCAGTCTACTTTTCACCCAACCACTGTGTACTACAGCAGTGTGAATCCCAAGACATTATTTGCCACCAGAATAGGAATCATTCTGTAACAACATCAACAGAACTCGAAAAAGTAAATAGATCAGTGATGATACTATTAGTATTACACAATTATTGGCAGCAATCAAAGCATTTATGAATATGAGTTACTAGTTTCGCATAAACATAAGCAAGAGTTGGTATAACTACTATGAGGGAAATTCAATCGACAAACCAAGCTATATCTTGTTCAGTGTGGTGTCTTGCTGGCATTGTATTTCACAAGGCTTAAGAATAGATCTGGTAATGCAAAGCGAGAAGGCAACTTGTTTGACACACGTCACACAGTGACGCTGAAAGGGTCGTTGTCGTATCAGGTGCTACATATATGTACCCGAGGTACGCATATTATGTACATATTACTTATTAGTACTTTAGTTTGATTGTTTTCTTTGTTTTGTTTTTTATGTTATATTTTTATACATTCAATCATTACATGAATTGTAACATAGGCCATTTCAGTTTATTTTGACTACCATGCAAATATGCTATTACTGTACATACTGCTTACTGTACTATGATACGGATTACTCTTGCAAGTATAATTATTAATTGTCAAATCTAACGTATGTTTTCCTATCCTATGTGACTGCTTTATATATATTCTTGATAAGTATATTTTCTTATATGCTATTTTTTTTGTTCCACCTATGTATGTTCAGTTTGAAAAACCGTTCTGTTTTTTTGTTTGTTTTTTATTTTGATTAGTTTTTCATACATTTAATTATGTTATTGCCATAAATTGTAATATATGTCGCTTAAGTTATTCTTTATTAGCATGTAAATATTCGATTACTGTACTGTACTGATTACCTCACATATTTCATTTATATGTGTTCATATAATTTGTAATTTATATGTGTCCTTATTTTGTATATAACTTCATGTCTGCTGCCTGTTCTATTTCCAACTTTGTTCAATTTTGCTTTTGTTTCACTGTTACTAGTGTTAGAATACAAACATTTTGTCCAAATATTTCTCATAATACATCGCGTATTCTTATGACAGACGCCTTTACACTTAATTAATTTCTCAAAGGGTTGGCTGACTAGATGACCGTATGGTCTTTTCGCCATCCCTTCACTGCACGTTATGTATATTTTGTAAAAAAAAATTCTTGTATCTTATCATATTGGAAGTGATAAAATAAATTTATCTTATCTTATCTTATCTTATCTTACTTCTGTAATACAAGTCTGGTACACTTTGTGTATACATATATGTACCTCGGGTACATATATCAAGAGCTAATAATACCTTAGGTATTATTAGCTCTTGATATATGTAGTACCTGATACGACGACGACCCCTTCAGCCACAGTGACAGACCGTCACTCGTCAGTGTCACTGTCGCTGAGAGGGTCTATGTCCCCCAGGGTACTGCTGGAACATACCCTGGGACTCAGTGAGAAAAAAAAAAAATTTCCGGGGCTCTTTTTCCAACGCCTCAAAAATTTCGGGGGCTACTTTTTCAATTTTCCGGGGCTAATTTTCCAAATTCCGAGGGCTACTTTCTTTGCACCTGAATAAAACAACAAGATAAGTTGTTGAATAGCAGGCCTGTTTTTATAGTTTCTGCCTAGTTCATATCGCCCAATCACAAATATGTTGTGTATTTATTGTATATAACCAATAAAAATATAAACCAATTCCAATTTTATCCAGTTCTTTCAATAACTATATAGTTATTGAAAGAACTGGATAAAATTGGAATTGGTTTCGTTAGTGGAACGGTTAGCATTCGTCATTGGTCCAGTGCATTGTAGCGCGCAGTGGAATAAATCGATATCATAACACACGTAGCTCTGCGTGCGTACGTATCAGTGTTCGAAATATAGTTAATGACCCTGTGACCTTGACCTTGGGTGGAAGTGGCTCAGAATCAATAGGGTTCTCTCGCCCCATAAGATGCAACTGTGGACCAAGTTTGAAGTTTCTACCTCTTACGGTTGGAAAGATATCGAGCGGACAGACACACAGACATACACAGTACACACTGCCTACGCTTGTACTTCGTCGAGTAGACGTGTTTGTATGGTTAGCCTGTGTTGTGACTACGCTTGTGTTGTAACGGTTGGCTGGCAGGTCAAGCGTACACAATCGCTATTGCAACTGCATAGCCGAGACAGGCATTGCGGGTTTTGCAGCAGTTTTTGCAGCTGCGACTGGTGTAACCAATGATAATGCCTCGACTTCGAGGCGTGCAATTTCGGGGGCGATTTCGACCAGTTTTCTTTTTAACTGCTGCCCCCGTAATGACATTTTCGGGAGCTCTTTTTAGAACTTCGGGGGCGATTTCGCCCGCCGCCCCCGTGTATTGTTCACTGCCCTGGGTACGGTCCGGTATACCGGAACGTACCCTGGTCGCATACGCTATTGCGCTATAGGCGGCATGAAAGTGTATTAACTCTCATATCTCGCAAACGAATTGAGCTACATTTCTAGAAATCTAGATACATATAAACACATGTCTTAGCAATATAATCCGCATGAATTTTGAGTTTATTGAATCACGAATAGTTTAATTAATTACCAAAAATATACGCACGGTATCGCTCATAGGCTAATATATTTGCGCGGCTATGGCCCGTAGGATAGTGTACTAACTCTAATAATCATCTCGCGAAGGATTTGAGTTACACTTCTAAAATTCTAGATACCTATAGACACATGTCTTAGCTATACTCTCTGTGAATATTGAGTTGATTGACGCACGATTAGTCAATATATTAGCAAATATATGCGCACGGAAGTGAATTACAGATGATTTAATGTTCGAACCACCCGACTCCAAACCCCCCTACCGCGCCCGCCTGTATTGTGTGTACTGGCGCATTGTACAGCTGGTACATTTATTGGCATTGTATACAGGCGGGCGCGGTAGGGGGGTTCGGAGTCGGGTGGTTCGAACATTTAATCATCTGTAATTCACTTCTAAGGAATATCTGCATTGGGCACCCTCTCTAATAATTATAGTACTGCCATAAGCTACAACTGTGCCAAGCTTGAGACTTTTGTCACTCCTGTAACGATTCGGCCCATATTTTGCACTAAGGGACCTGACTACTTGCGAGTTGCTGAGTAACCGAGTTGACGATCAGCGCCGCTAGTGTCAGATGCGCACATAGCCGGTGTCTCATTGAGTTCTGTATTCTGACCAATCGACTTACAAAGAAAATTATGGAACAAATTAAATTTTAAATTCTGTTAACACCTGTACTAGTTTTTCATGTGTTAGGGTTAGGGTTTTTATTATATATTATTATATAATAACTATTTTATATTCGCTGTTAGAGAACGTTCCCTAAAGACCCTCTAGGTTTTATTGACTACGTCTCTTTTATCTGACATAACGTTTTTGTTAAGAAAACCCATCGGGTTTTTCGTATTTCCAACAACGGATATCCCGTAGTCTGATTTATTAGTATAACTAAGGCAGCAGGCTTCTTTCTCACTGCTGCGCACTCTCTCTCTATTCTTGCGCCGACTCCGGCAAATCTCTTCTCTAGCTCCTCGCTATTGCCGATCGAAACATTCGCAAGGAACCGAACACGGCCTTGTATGTGGTTTCGCTAGATAGGGCGGCCGATCGATCGACAGGCCCTCGTCTGTTTCTTAGAATCACAGTGCAAATGTCAGAGGCGATGGCCCGCGTGACGTCAGCACGCGCACATTTTTCCATATATTGCACGACGGACGCTTCTTGAATCGTCCAAGCTGTCATACTACTGCTGAGAGAGTCTATGTCCTCCAGGGTACTGCCGGAACGTACCCTGGGTACGGTTCGGTATACCGGAACGTACCCTGGTACTATCTAATATGCCGGACCGTACCTCGCCTACTCCACTAACGAGTCTAGGGAGTCGCCTACGCCTACTCCTTAACCATATCAGATAGTTACCAAGGTACGTTCCGGTATACCAGACCGTACCCAGGGTACGTTCCGGCAGTACCCTAGCCTGGGGGTACATAGACCCTATGATAATGAGTATGAGTATGAGTTGTCTGCAAATGCAGACGTTATAACTCCGCTTTGCTAATCTGAGGGTGCAGGTTTAACTGGGTATAACCACTGGACCCATTACTGGGGTCTGCGTCGGCTCGGACTAGAGCATGAGCGTCACTGTCATTGTGTCAGTGAGGCTCATAGTCTATGTCCCCCAGGGTACTGCCGGAACGTACCCTGGGCCTGGGTACGGTCCGGTATACCGGAACGTATCCTGGTAACTATCTGATATGGTTAGGGTTAGGGTTAGAGTTAGGGTTAGTGTTAGGGAGTAGGCGTAGGCGACTCCCTAGACTCTGACTCGTTAGTGGAGTAGGCGAGGTACGGTCCGGCATATTAGATAGTACCAGCAGAGCATATAAATCACGTTGATTTACGTATATGCTCTGGTACCAGGGTACGTTCCGGTATACCGGACTGTACCCAGGCCAGGGTACGTTCCGGCACGGCGGCAGTACGGTACCCTGGGGAACATAGACGATTACTGTAATACTATTACTAATACTAATAGTAATAGTAATACTAATAGTAATAGTACTAATACTAATGCAGTAACAGCTAATAGTAATAATACTAATACTAATACTAATACTAGTATTAGTAATACTATTACTAATAATAGACCCTCTCACTCTCACTCTCAGTCTCAGACTCGGCGTCAGTGACTCGTGAGGGACCATGATTTTTATTGATTACGATTTACGTTCCAATCCACGACAGATATTCGTTGTCGCGTTTCAGTAGCAGAAGACTCACGATTTCGAAGTTGCCTTTTTGTGCTGTCGGTATAGCCATATGAAAACCAAGGCACTGCCTGCTCCTACGGCTGCATTTCTTGATACAAGTTTGCTAACGGAAGGCGCCATGTTGAACCATAGGCATAGGCATAAGAGCGCCGTGAATAAAATAAGGCATGTAACGATTATATTATGATTTTATTGGAAAAAAAATTATATATATATATGAAATTTTTGTAATATGTATTAATTAGATATAATGTAGTATTATAAAAGCTAAATAAGTTTTATTTTCTGTCATGCCGAGAACATTACACGCTTTACGCACCGCATCTTTTCGTTCATTGCGTCCATAGCAACAAGTATAGAAGCTGAACTAGGCATACTGCTAGAAATGTATCCGTAAGTATTAGTGTTACTGTTAGTGTTAGTATTTTAACTTCAATTCCGGTATCTTGTTACAATATACTAGTATATCAAACACAGATAAATGTGGCTAACCTGTCTTTCGACGATATCTAATTTGATTGTCGTGTGCAACTCAAAACATTGGTTTCGACTTTATTGACAAAAGGAATTTTTGCATTGTGAATTTCTGTTTTTGAATCGCGATTCGCTATTCGACTGCAAAAGTATCAAAAAAATAATGTAATTATATATTTGCATTAACTATTTTTGACTTCTGTATGTATTGTACACTAATAGTAATAGTAATAGTATCAAGTCCTAATCTATTCATATGTAGTGTTTCCATGCTTCTGTTTTGTCTCTAGGTAACCTGCTGCGCATAAAAAAAATCAACAAAAGCCACTCGGTGTTAGATCCTTGCCAAGGAAAATAGATCGACCATTTAAGAATGTCACTGTTTACACTTGGCACGTCAGCTACTCACACACAAGGAACAAGCAAGTTTCACAAGTCGCACCATTTTGATTATCAAAATGAGGTGGCAATGTTGGTTGCTGATAACAAATCTGGCAGTGGTTCGGGCTCACTGGAGAGCCAACTAACTCTTGGAGGTGTGAACAAGCCTGCCTGGGTTGCCTTTGACAAGCAGGTATTGTGTTTTGATGCTTACTTTCAAGAATCGGTACAAGAGCGACAAGATGAACAGTACCGCATACGTAACTGTAAGATCTACTTTCACCTCGAGGATGATTCCGTGCAGGTGACAGAACGCCGAGTAGAGAACAGTGGTATTCCACAAGGCACACTAATTAGGCGCAGCAGGATTCCACTGCCACCACCAAATGAGAACAAATTCTACACTGTGGAGCACTTCAACATTGGAAAAGATGTTGTGATGTATAATCGCAGTTTTAAAATCACCAACTGTGATGCCTTCACAGTAAATTTCCTAACAAAGCTTGGCATTAAAGTTAGTCAGCCAATTTCAGCTCCTGAAGACCCATACATAAAGAATAGAAAGGAGCAAGAGAAGAGCATGCAGCCCTTGAGACCATACGAAAAGTATGACACCATGAGGCAGTTCATGGATCATGATAAACATGTTTTACGATTTTTCTGCTACTGGGACGATAGCGATAGCATGTTTGGTGACTCACGTGAAATGATTTTATACTACTTTTTAGCAGATGACACAATTGAAATCAGTGAAGTGATTCCACCCAATTCTGGAAGAGATGCTACAGCGAAATTCCTGCGTAGGGCAAGGTTGCCAAAAGATATTGTTCCATTGCATCAACCTGGTGAAGCCACTAGCCGCACTGTTCTGAATGTTTTCGGTCAAGGCAAGGACATTCTAGACAGTCTGAAAACGGGAGCTGTGCCTATAAATTACTACACGGATGCAGACCTGCAGATTGGTGCCGTGCTCAATGTCTGGGGAAGGAAATTTATTCTGTGCGATTGCGACGAATTCACAAAGATGTACTATTCGACAAAATGCAACATTCAGGATTTCACCTCGGTGAAGTACAAGACAGAAGAAACCCCAGCAAAGCCGAAAACATTGCCGCCGTATAACGGCTTCGGTAGTGAAGAGGACTCGAGGTGCTCGTGCATGGGTCTGATTCCGAAACCGCCGCGCCGCGACTTCAAGAAGTTCATGGAGAAGGACCGCCGCGGCCTTGACAGCAACGTTCTGCGCTTCATCGCAAGCCTCGACACAAAGAAAACTGTCGACCGACAATTCGTCATCTCGTACTTCCTCTCGGACGACACGATCGCCGTGTTCGAGCCGCCGCAGAGGAACTCGGGCGTCATCGGCGGCAAGTTTCTCGAGAGGGGGCGAATCAAGAGGCAATCGGAGTCGGACGACGATGGCTGCGGGCAGCCGGAGTTCTACACGGCGTCGGACCTGTACGTCGGCGCTCGCGTCGAGTTCAACAACCACAAGTTTGTGTTGATCGATGCGGACGAGTACGCGTTTCGTTACATGGAGAAGCAGAGCGACGAGTTCCCACAGGCTGGCATCGACGCTATAGTCAAGAAATTGCAGCAGCATATCGCAGACAGTCCAGTAGAGAACCTGATGGAGGAGATTCGTCGATCTTTCACCAGAAACGACGTGGATGCCAGTGGATTTGTTTATTATGAGCAGTTCCACAATCTTCTTGTGCAGTTCTCCAGTGGAAAGCTATCCGAGCATGAAGTAATCACGTTAGGGAGGTAAATTGAATAATCTAGGATTTCATACTTAATAGTTTCTTGTCGCTGGACTCAGAATGTCACCATGGTTACAACTTACAGCAGCCCAGTATAAGGGAACCTAATTTAAAATTCCAGCTTTCGTAATAAATTTTAACCTGAGGGTTTGAATCTTTCCCCTCAACAAACATCACAAATTAGCATGACATTTTAGGGATTAGATGATTTTAGAGGTTACTAGTCTGTTTTTATCAGTGACAAAGAAATCAATTCAAACCCTGTATATAAATAATTGAGTCCATTAATCATACTGTACAGATACTATGGAGAAAAGCGACCAGAGGAGCTCATGGATATCAATACGATGGCAGCTTTAGCACAGCAGAAAATAAGGAGGAAAGGTTTTGAGAACTTTGCTCAGCTCTGTAGAGGACTTCTTCAGCGTGACAGTGGCCGGTAAGGCGAACATTCTCTGCTTGGATTCTGCTTGTTATTGGGAAACGATTGGACATCCATTATATATGGATCAGAGTTCTAATTTCAAATTGTAAAAATGGATGCTTGCTCACCCGATTTCTCGCTCATCTGTTTTAGGACAGGGCTCCTAAATCCAAATGAAGTTCTGCAAGTTTGTAGAGCCTTCAGGCTGCCAGCAGCTGATATGGTATGTTGTGACTGAAGAGCATTTTAAGGGGATGTGGATAGGAAGCAGTCTGAGCCATGCAAATGTTTGTGATGCTAATTATAGATGTTTTATAATAAGTTTTGCTCCATTGAATCCTGGTTAGTTTGGATTAATAATTGGAATAGTGCTCGAATTATCTGAAAATCTGGCCTGGCTACATTATGCATGTGTACTGTTTGCAACAGTCACAGATGCATGTTTTCCTTCCTGCTTCCGTCACTAATTAGTTTATAGATTAACTTTAAACATCATGTCATGTTGAAATGAAGAACACAAAAATGTTTGCAAATCACTTCATTAAAATAATTGTAACCTTTATATGATGTTACCTTTAGGCAAGGTTTTTATATGTTTAATACCATATGAAATGTTTACATCAATAGGTTAAAAAGCTTATTGGAAAGATTGAATGCAATGAGCAAGGCCTAATGAACTACAATGATCTGGTTAGCTACCTCAACTGGAGGGAGAACCCAATGCCTGTTCCTGAAAACACTGATATACAGGTAAAGGAAACGTGTGTGTGTGTGTGTGCGTGCGTGCGTGCGTGCGTGCGTGCGTGCGTGCGTGCGTGCGTGCGTGCGTGC
>NW_014577094.1:305574-308734 GCF_000485595.1 Priapulus caudatus | reverse complement strand
ACTTCCACCGCACCTCAGCTATCTTCCCTGCCGCCTTCCTTTCAGACTCGCGCCCCTCTCTCCCTCAGCATGCTATATATGCGTACTTTTCCTTTGGCTGTACTGCACCTTTGAAATGGTGCTCGCGCATGCGCAATATCTCCCGAGAAGAAGAATATTTTGCAAACATTATGAATTTAAAATGAAGAGGGGGCATCCTAGCATAGCTTAGCATGGCTAGTATCCTAGCATCCTAGCATGGTTTAGCTATCCTCCCTGCCGCCTTCCTTCAGTCTCCCACCCCTCCTTTTCTATTACGTGTTTGTTTTTAGGCTGTACTGCACGCCTGAAACGGTGCTCGCGTATGCGCAATATCCCCCAAAACGAATAATATTTAGCATAAAATTATGATTTTAAAATGAAGAGGGGTTATCATAGCATAGATTTTTATGATAAAATTTTATCAGTAGACCTCACTTCAGAAATAGGAAGCAGACCTTGCATGTAAGGTTTTTGCTAATATACCAGTCTGTACATAGCATGGCTACCTTACTGTTTTAGCGCACGTGCAATATCTCACCAGAGGAGTTAGATTTTGTGATTAAAATGCATTTACTATGGTCAGGGGGTATCTCAGCAGAGGTTTCTGTAATAAATTATTATCTGTAGACCTGTGTTTATAATTAGGAGAGCGCCCTAGCCTGTAGGGTGCAAAACTCCTACTTCATACCGGCCCGCCCTTTCCCTTGTCTCCCTTGTCGCAGGCTCAGCCTCTTCCTTCTTCCACCGCCCCTCAGCTATCTTCCCTGCCGCCTTCCTTTAGTCTCTCACCCCTCCTTCCCTCAGCCAACTATATTATATTACGTATTTGTCTTTAGGCTGTACTGCACGCCTGAAACGGTGCTCGCGTATGCGAAAAATCCCCCAAAAAGAATATTATTTTGCAGAAATTATGAATTTTAAATGAAGAGGAGTTATCCTAGCATAGATTTATATGATAAAATTTTATCAGTAGACCTCACTTCAGAAATAGGGAGCAGACCTTGCATGTAAGGTCACATGCAGCTGCATATATCAGTCACTAGGACACATGGCTACGTTGCTGTTTTAGCGCATGCGCAATATCTCACCAGAGGAGTTTTATTTAGTGATGAAAATCCATTTAGTATGGTCAGGAGGTATCTCAGCAGAGGTTTCTGTAATAAACTCTTATCAATAGACCTGTGTTTATAATAAGGAGCGCGCCCTATCCTGTAGGGTGCAAACCCGCTACGTCATCCTCGCCCGGCCTTTCCCTGGGCTCCCTTGTCGCACCCTCAGCCTCTTTCTTCTTCCACCACCCCTCGTCTATTTTCCCTATCGCCTTCCTTCCGTCTCTCACCCCTCTCTATTACTGTGAATGATAATTGTGTTGACAAGAGGAGATCCTGTCAGCACTATATAGATTTCTGACATTTAAATTATTGATTGTTTTGCCATAGCATCATTTTGTTTTACATGAATTTTGAAATAAACCTCTACTTACATGAAGCAATCTGTCTTACAGGTGGAGGATGGAGGGAGTGCAGGCAAAAGCGATAACCTGTATAAAGTCAACTATACACAGTTTCTTGAACTCTTAATGAACAAGGATACTTCCAACAACTAGCCAACAAGTAGCTGACTACGGCCTGCTGAATTTGCACACATGAAATCTTTTAATTGTTTGAAATTTAGCAGTGAGTTTATTTTCTGACAAAGCACGTAAAGGATTCATGAATACGTCCAAATCCTTCAACTTGGCATTAAATTCCTAGAATCACCTTTTCATTTTACAGATTGAATTGTTAATCTAAAAATTATATACACCCAAATAGATTTATAACATGTAGATTAGTAGAGAATATATTTAATATAATTATACACACCAAGTACAAAATGTTAAAATACAATTTTCTGGCATTTTTTTAAAGTATATAGGAAACAACTTATGAAAAATAATATTAAGAGCGAGTGTATATGTCTTATTGGCATCTACTAACTATCTAAGAAAATAAAGTACTTAATTTGCTGTAACAGGATACTATAATTGTTAGATTTTAAAGTGATTATGTCACCGCAAATAGTAAAACAAACAAAAATATTTAAAATTTTCACAAAATGTAAGTAATTCTGTTCACTTTTTAGCTCATCTGACGTAGTAAGATGCAGCTTGTAGAATCGCATGATTGTCCGTCCGTGCGGCCGTCCATCCGTCCGTGCGTGAACAGTTGGGCACAAATCTTAACCGCTCGACGTACGGTCACGATATTAAAGACGTCGGGGGGGGGGGGATTGTAAAAAGAGTTCAGGATGACAAATTTAGGGGTCAATGGTCAAAGGTCAATATGTGTAAACGGAAGGGGAATATTTCCCCCTTAACTTAAGGTAGAGGAGGAAATACGGAATTGCGGCACAAATCTTAACGGCTCGACCTATGCTCTTAATATTCGGTGTATAGTATGATGTGCAGGAAACCCATCACCAGTGCGAAATTCAAAGGGCAGTGGGGAAAAGGTCAGATATCAGACATTTTCAAGGACATGGGCTAACGGACAGAGTGAAAAACTTTTTTGTTTCAGCACTGACCTCCCATTTTTATCACTTTATTGAAAGGACCATGAAATGTGCTTTCCATTGACGTGCGAAGAGTAAGTGTCTGATAACCTTTTGACCCTCAAGAGGAGGGTTAAACATGGATTCCTGAACTGCCTAAATGATGTCACAGTGTTCTCATATTCATGGCACATCCATAATATGGACGGCCAATAAACCTCCATAGCCCAACGGCTACAGCACAGGATTACGGCTCAAAGGTCCTTGGATCGAATCCCATCAGTTTTTTTATTATTTACTTGTTTTCTGTATTTTTCTATTTTTATCCATTTAACTATTTCCAATTAAGGCAAATATTTACATAATTTATTTACAACAATTTCATAACAACAAATAATTTTTACAATAATTAATTTTGTGTGTGTGTGTGTAATAGGGTTAGGGTTAGGGTTAGGGTCACAATGCACCATAAAACAGGAGTTTCAGGCACGCGATTTGTATCAACCAATGGGATTTGGGAGGTATGCAGAAGGTTGCTGAAATGATGTGTACGCAACTGCGTATCTGCATATCTTGCACCTAACAAAAGGTGTCACTACCAACGACT
>NW_014577094.1:300805-305564 GCF_000485595.1 Priapulus caudatus | reverse complement strand
TTTGGGAGGGATGTAGAATGCAGAAGGTTGCTGAAATGATGTGTACGCAACTGCGTATCTGCATATCTTGCACCTAACAAAAGGTGTCACTACCAACGACTTAAATGTTACGTTTATAATATGTAGCACAGACTCAGATGAGCCAGCCGCTCTGCGGCTCTTGTTGAATGGTTAAAGTTGCTGCATTTTATACTTCCTATATTTCCTATATTGGTTTTGATGTTAATATACACTCGTGACTCTACATAGGCCATTAGCAAGCAATTAATGTCAGGATAATAATCATTCAAATCGACCAGGTTTTTTTTTTGGATTTTTGAACTAGTTGAGACAACAAGTTATTTATCAGGTTAAGAAATTGACGATACATTTAGTTCCCGTTAGTACTTGACTTTTAATGTGAGAAAGAAATCGGCAACAAAATTTTTAAAATACTCTACATAGAAGAAAATTCGTGATGCAGTCAATTTAAGCGATAACCTTATTCTCTGGCAAGGGATGTCTGTTATCCCAATATGTAAATACATCATCTTAAACCCTACACCATTCTCTTCAACACCCATTGTAGCAGTGCAGCACATAGCAGTGATGGTGTACACGCAGTATGTGGATAACTGCTCTGCTATGCAGAGTAACAAAACCTCATGTTATAGAGTTAGGTGTACATGAAATATATAGGAGTGAATGAAACACAAATTCGTTCATATTCAACTCCTGAAATATATACATATATATATATAATACTTGGATAATATGTAATACATGTATATGGTAATATATCGCCACCGGAGGTCGTTGTCGTTGTCGTCGTCGCTGCCGGAGGTTGTTGGACGAGGAAAGTGTCGCCGCTGGAGGTCGATGGAGGTCGTTGTTGTCGTCATCGGGGCCGGAGGTCATCGTCACAGTCGTTGTCTTCGCCACCGGAGGTTGTCATTGTCGGCGCAAGTCGACGTACGTCGTCGTCGTAGCCAGAGGTTGTCGTTGCCACCGGAGGTCATCATTGTCGCCGGAGGTTGGCGTTGTCATCGATACCAGAGGTCACGGGTCAGAGGTCAGCAAAGGTCAACAGAGGTCACCAAAGGCTACACAATCCAATATAGCTTTAAAACAAAATACTTCATTGTACAATTCATACCTGAAATCTCTGCCAATCCCTTGACACCCAGACAGGCCTCCACTCGAATAGCACACTGAACACATGATAAATCAGTAAAACATTCTCACCACTCTTAAGAATAATCATGGGCGCAAATGTCATGGGGACACGGGGGACACGCTCCCCCCCCCACTTTTCGAAGGGTGGGTGACACAATATCAAATGTCTCCCTCCCCCAGGTTTTTGAACATGTGCTTCTGCATAATTATAAGCCCTTTCTATAATACATGTATTATTATTTTGTGCTTGTCTCCACTAAATGAAAAAAATAGAAAGTATAAAAAAATGACTCCCGATTGATAGCCTAAACTAATTTGTCATTATTAACCCCTGATGTTATATATACATATCGTCTATATGAGATTATACTACTATTTAGGTCATACTGCACGCCTGAAACGGGGCTCGCGCATGCGCACTATCTCCCGAGAAGATTATAATATTTTGCAAAAATTACTAATTTAAAATGAAGAATGGTCATCCTAGCATAGATTGATATGACAAAATTTCATCAGTAGACCTCGATTCAGAAATAGGAAGCAGACCTGGTATGTAAGGTCCCCGCTGCATATACCAGATATAGTATATAACCTGAATACGTAATTACTGTTTAGCGCATGCGCAATATCTCACCAGAGGAGTTAGATTCTGTGATTAAAATGCATTTAGTATGGTTTAGGGTATCTCGGCAGAGGTTTCTGTAATAAATTCTTATCAGTAGACATGTGTTTATAATTAGAAGAGCGCCCTAGCCTGTAGGGTGCCAAACTCCAACTTTATCCCCGCCCGCCCTTCCCCTTAATTGTCTCCCTTGTCGCACGCTTAGCCACCTCCTTCTTCCACCGCACCTCAGCTATCTTCCCTGCCGCCTTCCTTCAGTCTCCCACCCCTCCTTTTCTATTACGTGTTTGTTTTTAGGCTGTACTGCACGCCTGAAACGGTGCTCGCGTATGCGCAATATCCCCCAAAACGAATAATATTTAGCATAAAATTATGATTTTAAAATGAAGAGGGGTTATCATAGCATAGATTTTTATGATAAAATTTTATCAGTAGACCTCACTTCAGAAATAGGAAGCAGACCTTGCATGTAAGGTTTTTGCTAATATACCAGTCTGTACATAGCATGGCTACTTTACTGTTTTTGCGCACGCGCAATATCTCACCAGAAGAGTTACATTTTTTGATGAAAATGCATTTAGTATGGTCAGGGGGTATCTCAACATGAGTTTCTGTAATAAATTATCAACATTACACATGTGTTTATAATTAGAAGAGCGCCCTAGCCTGTAGGGTGCAAAACTGCTACTTCATCCACGTCCTCCCTTTCTCTTGTCTCCCTTGTCCCAGGCACGCTCAGCCTCCTCCTTCTCCCACCGCCCCTCAGCTACCTTTCCTGCCGTCTTCCACCCGTCCCCACCCCTCTCTCCCTTAGCAAGCTATATTACATACTATTATTTAGGTCGCAATGCATGCCTGAAACGGTGCTCGCGCATGCGCACTATCTCCCGAGAAGATGATAATATTTTGCAAAAATTATTAATTTAAAGTGAAGAAGGGTCATCCTAGCATAGATTGATATGACAAAATTCCATCAGTAGACCTCGATTCAGAAATAGGAAGCAGACCTTGCATGTAAGGACCCCACTGCATATACCAGTCAGTATATAACCTGAATACGTTACTGTTTTAGCGCATGCGCAATATCTCACCAGAGGAATTAGATTTTGTGATTAAAATGCATTTACTATGGTCAGGGGGTATCTCAGCAGAGGTTTCTGTAATAAATTCTTATCGGTAGACTTGTGTTTATAATTAGGAGAGCGCATTAGCCTGTAGATTGCATAACTGCTACTTCATCCCCGCCCTCCCTTTCCCTTGTCTCCCTTGTCGCATGCCCGCTCAGCCTCCTCCTTCTTCAACCGCCCCTTAGCTATCTTCTCTGCCGCCTTCTTTCAGTCTCCCACCCCTCCTTCCCTCAGCCAACTATATTTCTTTCTTTCTTTCTTTTAGGCTGTACTGCACGCCTGAAACGGTGCTCGCGCATGCGCAATATCCCCCAAAACGAATAATATTTTGCAAAAATTATGAATTTAAAATGAAGAGGAGTTATCATAGCATAGATTTTTATGATAAAATTTTATCGGTAGACCTCACTTCAGAAATAGGAAGCAGACCTTGCATGTAAGGTTCCCGCTGCATATATCAATCAGTTCATATCCTGACTACGTCACTGTTTTAGCGCATGCGCAGTATCTCACCAGATGAGTTATATTTTGTGATGAAAACGCATTTAGTATTGTCAGGGGATATCTCAACATAGGTTTCTGTAATAATTTCTCATCAGTTCACCTGTGTTTATACTTAGGAGAGCGCCCTATAGACTGTAGGGTGCAAACTCCTACTTTATCCCCGCCCGCCCTTCCATTTGTCTCCATTGTCGCACGCTCAGCCTCCTTCTCCTTCTACCGCCTCTCGACTGTCTTCCCTGCCACCTTCCCTCAGTGTCCCACACCTCTATCCCTCAGCCAGCTATATTTACGTACTTTTCTTTTGGCCGTACTGCACGTCTGAAACGGTGCTCGCGCATGCGCAATATCCCCCAAAACGAATAATATTTTGCAAAAATTATGAATTTAAAATGAAGAGGGGTTATCCTAGCATAGATTTTTGTGATAAAATGTTATCAGTAGACCTCACATCAGAAATAGGAAGCAGACCTTGCATGTAAGGTTCCCGCTACATATACCAGTCTGTACACAGCATGGCTACCTTAGTGTTTTAGCGCACGCGCAATATCTCACCAGAGGAGTTAGATTTAGTGATTAAAATGCATTTACTAAGGTCAGGGGGTATCTCAGCAGAGGTTTCTGTAATAAATTCTTATCTGTAGACCTGTGTTTATAATTAGGAGAGCGCCCTAGCCTGTAGGGTGCAAAACTCCTACTTCATCCCGGCCCGCCCTTTCCCTTGTCTCCCTTGTCGCACGCTCAGCCTCCTCCTTCTTCCACCGCCCCTCAGCTATCTTCCCTGCCGCCTTCCTTTAGTCTCTCACCCCTCCTTCCCTCAGCCAACTATATTCCGTATTTGTCTTTAGGCTGTACTGCACGCCTGAAACGGTGCTCGCGTATGCGAAAAATCCCCCAAAACGAATAATATTTTGCAAAAATTATGAATTTAAAATGAAGAGGGGTTATCCTAGCATAGATTTCTATGATAAAATTTTATCAGTAGACCTCACATCAGAAATAGGAAGCAGGCCTTGCATGTAAGGTTCCCGCTACATATACCAGTCTGTACATAGCATGGCTACCTTACTGTTTTAGCGCACGCGCAATATCTCACCAGAGGAGTTAGATTTAGTGATGAAAATCCATTTAGTATAGTCAGGAGGTATCTCAGCAGAGGTTTCTGTAATAAATTCTTATCAGTAGACCTGTGTTTATAATAAGGAGCGCGCCTTATCCTGTAGGGTGCAAACCCGCTACGTCATCATCGCCCGGCCTTCCCCTGGGCTCCCTTGTCGCACCCTCAGCCTCTTTCTTCTTCCACCACCCCTCGTCTATTTTCCCTATCGCCTTCCTTCCGTCTCTCACCCCTCTC
>NW_014577094.1:294137-300650 GCF_000485595.1 Priapulus caudatus | reverse complement strand
GAATTTAAAATGAAGAGGGGTAATCCTAGCATAGATTGATATGACAAAATTCCATCAGTAGACCTCGATTCAGAAATAGGAAGCAGATCTTGTATTTAAGGTCTCCGCTGCATAGGACCAGACTGCAGTCAGTGTATAACCTGAATACGTTACTGTTTTAGCGCATGCGCAATATCTAACCAGTGAAGTTTTATTTTGTGATGAAAACGCATTTAGTGTGGTCAAGGGATATCTCACCATAGGTTTCTGTAATACATTCTTATCGTTAGACCTGTGTTTATAGTTAGGAGAGCGCCCTAGCCTGTAGGGTGCAAAACTCCTTCTTCATCCTGCCCGCTCTTTCTCTTGTCTTCCTTGTCGCACGCTCAGCATCCTTCTTCTTCTACCACCTCTCAGCTATCTTCCTTGCCGCCGTCCTTCAGTCTCCCACTCCTCTCTACCTCAGCAAGCTATATTACGTACTTTTATTTAGGGCGTACTGCACGCCTGAAACGGTGCTCGCGTATGCGCAATATCCCCCCAAACGAATAATATTTTGCATAAAATTACGAATTTAAAATGAAGAAGGGTTATCCTAGCATAGATTTTTATGATAAAATTTCATCAGTAGACCTCACTTCAGAAATAGGAAGCAGACCTTGCATGTAAGGTCACAGCTGCATATGCCAGTCACTAGGTAACATGGCTACGTTACTGTTTTAGCGCATGCGCAATACCTCACCAGAGGAGTTTTATTTTGTGATGAAAATGCATTTACTATGGTCAGGGGGTATCTCAGCAGAGGTTTCTGTAATAAATTCTTATTAGTAGATCTGTGTTTTTAATAAGGAGCGCGCACTATCCTGCAGGGTGCAAACCCGCTACGTCATCCTCGCCCGGCCTTCCCCTGGGCTCCTTTGTCGCACCCTCAGCCTCTTTCTTCTTCGACCACCCCTTGTCTATTTTCCCTATCGCCTTCCTTCCGTCTCCCACCCCTCTCTCCCGCCGCAAGCTATATTACGTACTTTTATTTAGGTCGTACAGCGCGCCTAAAACGGTGCTCGTGCATGCGTAATATCTCCAGAGAAGATTATAATATTTTGCAAAAATTATTAATTTAAAATGAAGAAGGGTCATCCTAGCATAGATTTATATGACAAAATTCCATCAGTAGACCTCGATTCAGAAATAGGAAGCAGACCTTGTATTTAGGGTCCCCGCTGCATACACCAGTCAGTATATAACCTGAATGCGTTACTGTTTTAGCGCATGCGCAATATGCCCCCAGAGGAGTTAGATTTTGTGATGAAAATACATTTACTATGGTCAGGGGGTATCTCAGCAGAGGTTACTGTAATAAATTCTTATCTGTACACCTGTGTTTATAATTAGGAGAGCGCCCTATCCTGTAGGGTGCAAAACTCCTACTTCTTCCCGGCTCGCCCTTTCCCTTCTCTCCCTTGTCGCACGCTCAGCCTCCTCCTTTTTCCACCGCCCCTCAGCTATCTTTCCTGCCGCCTTCCTTTAGTCTCCCACCCCTCCTTCCCTCAACCAACTATATTACGTATTTGTCTTTAGGCTGTACTGCACGCCTGAAACGGTGCTCGCGCATGCGAAAAAGCCCCCCTCCAAAAAAAATTATTTTGCAGAAATTATGAATTTAAAATGAAAAGAAGTTATCTAGCATAGATTTATATAATAACATTTTATCAGTAGACCTCACTGCAGAAATAGGGAGCAGACCTTGCATGTAAGGTCACAGCTGCATATATCAGTTACTAGGAAACATGGCTACGTTGCTGTTTTAGCGCATGCGCAATATCTCACCAGAGGAGTTTTATTTAGTGATGAAAATCCATTTAGTATGGTCAGGAGGTATGTCAGCAGAGGTTTCTGTAATAAATTCTTATCAGTAGACCTGTGTTTATAATAAGGAGCGTGCCCTATCCTGTACGGTGCAAACCCGCTACGTCATCCTCGCCCGGCCTTCCCCTGGGCTCCCTTGTCACACCCTCAGCCTCTTTCTTCTTCCACCACCCCTCGTCTATTTTCCCTATTGCCTTCCTTCCGTTTCTCACCCCTCTCTCCCGCAGCAAGCTATATTACGTACTTTTATTTAGGTCGTACTGCAAGCCTGAAACGGTGCTCGCGCATGTGCAATATCCCCCCAAAAATAATATTTTGCAAAAATTATGAATTTAAAATGAAGAGGAGTTATCATAGCATAGATTTCTATGATAAAATTTTATCGGTAGAACTCACTTCAGAAATAGGAAGCAGACCTTGCATATAAGGTTCCCGCTGCATATACCAGTCAGTTCATAACCTGACTACGTCACTGTTTTAGCGCCTGCGCTGTATCTCACCAGATGAGTTATATTTTGTAATGAAAATGCATTTAGTATTGTCAGGGGATATCTCAACATAGGTTTCTGTAATAATTTCTCATCAGTTCACCTGTGTTTATACTTAGGAGAGCGCTTTATAGACTGTAGTGTGCAAACTCCTACTTTATCCCCGCCCGCCCTTCCCTTTGTCTCCATTGTCGCACGCTCAGCCTCCTTCTCCTTCTACCGCCCTTCGACTGTCTTCCCTGCCACCTTCCCTTAGTGTCTCACCCCTCTATCCCTTAGCAAGCTATATTTACGTATTTTTCCTTTGGCCGTACTGCATGTCTGAAACGGTGCTCGCGCATGCGCAATATCTCCCGAGAATAATGATATTTTGGAAACATTATGAATTTAATATAAAGAAGGGTTATCCTAGCATAGATCTCTATGATAAAATTTCATTAGTAAAAATCACTTCAGAAATAGGAAGCAGACCTTGCATGTAAGGTCTACGCTGCATATAGCATTAAGTACATAACCTGGCTACGTTACTATTTTAGCGCATGCGCAGTATCTCACCAGAGGAGTTTTATTTTGTGATTAAAACGCATTTAGTGTGGTCAGGGGATATCTCACCATAGGTTTCTGTAATACATTCTTATCGTTAGATCTGTGTTTATAGTTAGGAGAGCGCCCTAGCCTATAGGGTCCATACCTCCTACTTCATCCCGCCCGTCTTTTCCCTTGTTTTCTTTGTCGCACGCTCAGCATCCTTCTTCTTCTACCGCCTCTCAGCTATCTTCCCTGCCGCCTTTCTTCAGTCTCCCACTTCTCTCTACCTCAGCAAGCTATATTACGTACTTTTATTTAGGTCGTACTGCACGCCTGAAACGGTGCTCGTGCATGCGTAATATCTCCCGAGAAGAATAATATTTTGCAAACATTATGAATTTAAAATGAAGAGGGGTCATCCTAGCATAGATTTATATGATAAAATTTCATCAGTAGATCTCACTTCTGAAATAGGAAGCAGACCTTGTATGTAAGGTCCCCGCTGCACATACCATTCCGTACATAACCTGGCTATGTTACTGTTTTAGCGCATGCGCAATATCTCACCAGAGGAGTTTTATTTTGTGATGAAAATGCATTTACTATGGTCAGGGGGTATCTCAGCATAGATTTCTGTAATAAATTCTTATCGTTAGACCTGAATATGGGTGTGGGTCCGAAGTGAAATGTTGCGAAATGCATTGCTATTGTCAAAAGTGTATTTTCGTTTATATTGACTCTTGTTTCGAGCTGTACTGCATATTCAGCTGTACTGCAGACCCCCCTATTTGTATAATCATTGCAAATGGGACATCATTGCAAAGTGAAATAAACAGGCTTTCCAATTATACCAAAATTGCAATGATAATGCAGATACAAGAGAGATATCATCGACCAACCCTGAATTTCCGAACATTTTTAGGAGTGTACATGAAAAGTCTCAAAATAAAAAACCCTGCAGTTTACGGGTTAAGAGATACAGGGTCAAGACGGTATTCGTAGTGTCTTTCATTTTAGATACAGTGTTAATAAAAGTATATTATTTTAAATGCAAGGTAGTAACCCTCATTTGCACAGGCTCTTAATTTCCATAAAATTTCATTTGTAGATTCCCATTGGCATCAGGATAGTTTCTTTGAGTTCTTAAGGCGTCTTCCAGGAGTCCCTTTAAGAGGAAAACGTTTAATTTCTCATTTAAATGTCACATTATAACCATAAATCCAATGCTGTGATATGTTTACTTTGATGAGTCCTCAATCTAAGTTACAATGAGCCTAAATTTGTTCGAGACCTCCCACAATGCTTTGCAAATGAGGGCTCCTACCTTTAAAGGAAAAGGTGATTCCAGTCCATTTTTTTTCTCAGACTTCAGTATACATTAAAAGAAGCATGTTTCACTCAGTGAATGGTTTTAATTCCAGTACATGTGAAATGTGTCAAGTTTAAATTTTGTTTTGAGATAAAATTAAGAGATACATAAAGATATCATAGTTGAAGCTACCATACTTTAACACGTTAAATTCTGAATATATTGTTTGCCCCCCATCCTCAAAATGGAATACAATCAACGATATACACGAAGAAGTCAAACAAAAAAATTATTTAAAATGGTAAGTTTTTAAAATTTATCGACCTCTAGTGATCAGATGACCTAGTTTATGGCATGTAAACAATACAAACAATAGTTGATATTTACAATTAAAATGCGCGAAAATGAACCTTTTAGAAATCAAAAATACGAAAAGTTCCTACCGTTGGACGGGAGATATTCCCTCCCAGCTTTCCCCTCGATCGCTTCGCTCCCTCGCAGGCTCTTGAACCACGTCTCGTCACCCCACACTTTTTATAATGGATTTGCGTCCCTGAGAATAATAAACCTCTCTGGTTATAAATGATTCTCATTGAGCCATTTATTAACTGACTGCAATCATATGGACTGCAATTCTTTATTTAGTTCTTACTGTATAGCCTGTATTTCTGTCCCTGTAATTCCCAAGGATACATCCTCAGCTTATAATAAAAGCTTGATAGTAACTGCGTGTGCTACATCATTAACATATATTAGGCATAACAGTGGGCCCAAAATCGAGCCTTGTGGTACTTCACATGTAATCGGGTCCTTATTAGAAAAGGCACTCCCTACATCTGTTACATACTTGACTTCTATTAGAGAGATAAGCACCGAACTATTTCACAGTCCTACTATCCATACAATAGCTTTCAGCTTGGCTAGTAAAATGGTATGGTCAATGGTATCAGAAGCTTTTTGAAGATCTAATAGAACTGTGTGAATTAGATTTCCTTCGTCAGATACATCATAAATGAAATCAGGTAAATGGATCAAACTCGTGTCTGTTGAGAAAGTTGATCTAAAGCCAGATTATAATTCGTATAGTAAGGAATTTTCCATAAGTATTTCTCTACTTGGTTATAGGTACGTTATATCTCATCAAGTACGTTAGTTATACGTATATACGTATAAGTACGTTTCCATACACGCAAGAGAGCATAAAGCCGCAGTCCTACGGCTTTATACTGTGATAATTGACGAGTATACAATGACTTGAGACCGTATTTAATTGGTACGGTTCTCGACTTAATATAACCAAGTAGTACAAGGTTCTCTGTATCATTTCCTCATTTCTCATCATTTCTCATCGCGTATTTCTGTGGTTGATACAACCCGATACCGATACTAAACGACAGTGCTACATTCTGGCGGATAAAGTGGCGCATTTTAAAGATTGGCTTTTCGCAGCGCGTGCGAGACGAATGGATTGATGTCAGGCAGTTTATTTGACTTGAAAACATTCAATCTGTAAAATGGGAGTACCAGCATTTTTTCGATGGTTGAGCAGAAAGTCTCCTGCCATAGTTATCCACTGTGTCGAAGAAAAGGTGTGTAAATTGTCCATTTGGTGCTAATGTTATTAAAATATTACAAGATTTCTAAATTGCAGATTAAAAACCGGCTTTGATAAGCCTTATCGCCAATCGTTAAATATCACCAGATGGCGCCCCGCCGCAAAGCATGATGGGATGGAAAAGGGGGCAACGATCGGCGCTCATAGATAATATACGCACGGCTATGGGTGATAGGAAAGGATACTAACAATATAATAATAACAATAACTAATATCTTGCAAACGAGTTGAGTTACATTTCTAGAAATCACAAGGAATATAGACAAATGTCTTAGCTATAATGTCTGTAAATTTTTAGTTTTGTTGAAGCACGAGTAGCTAGTCTAATTAATTACTAAATATATGCGAACGGTATCGCGCATAGGCGCCTATTGCGTGCAGCCGGCTATACGCACGGCTATGGGTGATAGGAAAGGATACTAACTATTATATCTTGCAAACGAGTTGAGTTACATTTCTGGAAATCATAAGGAATATAGACAAATGTCTTAGCTATAATGTCTGTGAATTTTCAGTTTGTTGAAGCACGAGTAGCTAGTCTAATTAATTACTAAATATATGCGAACGGTATCGCGCATAGGCGCCTATTGCGTGCAGCCGGCTATACGCACGGCTATGGGTGATAGGAAAGGATACTAACTATTATATCTTGCAAACGAGTTGAGTTACATTTCTGGAAATCATAAGGAATATAGACAAATGTCTTAGCTATAATGTCTGTGAATTTT
>NW_014577094.1:291474-294127 GCF_000485595.1 Priapulus caudatus | reverse complement strand
TGCTTCAACAAACTGAAAATTTACAGACATAGCTAAGACATTTGTCTATATTCCTCATGATTTCTAGAAATGTAACTCAACTCGTTTGCGAGATATAATAGTTAGTATCCTTTCCTATCACCCATAGCCGTGCGTATAGCCGGCTGCACGCAATAGGCGCCTATGCGCGATACCGTTCGCATATATTTAGTAATTAATTAGACTACTCGTGCTTCAACAAACTGAAAATTTACAGAGATTATAGCTAAGACATTTGTCTATATTCCTTATGATTTCTAGAAATGTAACTCAACTCGTTTGCAAGATATAATAGTTAGTATCCTTTCCTATCACCCATAGCCGTGCGTATAGCCGGCTGCACGCAATAGGCGCCTATGCGCGATACCGTTCGCATATATTTAGTAATTAATTAGACTAGCTACTCGTGCTTCAACAAAACTAAAAATTTACAGACATTATAGCTAAGACATTTGTCTATATTCCTCATGATTTCTAGAAATGTAACTCAACTCGTTTGCAAGATATTAGTTATTGTTATTATTATATTGTTAGTATCCTTTCCTATCACCCATAGCCGTGCGTATATTATCTATGAGCGCCGATCGTTGCCCCCTTTTCCATCCCATCATGCTTTGCGGCGGGGCGCCATCTGGTGATATTTAACGATTGGCGATAAGGCTTATAGTGACGCTCAAGGGGTCGTTGTCGTAACAGGTACTACAGATATGTACCCGAGGTACAAAGTGTACTAGACTTGTACTACAGAAGTGTACCCTAACCCTAACACTAACCCTAACCCTAACCCTAACTCTAACCCTAACCCTAACCCTAAACATACCTCATATAAAAATATAAACATAATACTAAACAACCTAGAAACTACCTCGGGTACATATCTGGGTTCAAGGATAGAGAACATGGGTCCCAATAAAACCAATGTAATTTACATCAATATAATAGATTAGGGTTATGGTTAGGGTTAGGATTAGGGTTAGAGTTAGGGTTAGGTTTAGGCACATTGGTTTTATTGGGACCCATGTTGTACCCAAACTTGGAATCTGCACAATCTCGAGATTGTGCAGCGATTGTGCTGCCCAAACTGTGGATTCCCTAGTTTGGCTGACCAATCTCAAGATTGGGCAAACTGAAAACAGTTGGTGATTCAACAACCGCTCATAGCGAGTGTGTGGTGTGCATGGTGCAAACTAGGAAGAGATTTGTCTCATATTAAATCTTATCCAATTATTTATTATAATCATTTAATATTTATACAAAGGTGCCAAACACATTGAGGAAAGAAGGTATACGACCTTATAGTTATGATATAACATTTGAAATTCAATAATCATATGTTTGTGCAAGCTCTGTTTACCTCTGTTTGCCCAATCTCAAGATTGGTTGCCCAAACTGCGGAAGCGCTGAAATTCCAAGTTTGTGCAAGATTCCAAGTTTGGGCACAACACCCATGTTCTCTATCCTTGGGCCCATATCTGTAGTACCTGTTACGACAACGACCCTTCGTGCGATAGTGACACTGCCACTAACAAAAGTTATTCTTCGTACATGATTGACAATGACATTGATTGCAATAACGTCGGGTTCATAGATAGTACTACTTCATCTTCTTCTTGTTTGCGAGGCTTTATCCCGGGACATGTTTTAAAGCCCCTGTAAGTTGAAACTAGACTACAATTTATTATTTGTAGTTTTCACCGTGGATTGTGATAAAAAGATAAGTTGTGAAGCACAGAAATTTGGTGTGTCAATTCGGCTAGGTGTTTTACATTATCGGTAATTTCTTTTATACCCCTTTTAATAGTCGAGATTGGCCCACCGTTTGCTTGGTTATCCATATCTGTTGCTTGGTTGGCCAATTGAGAGTCCATGATCATCCATGGTCTCGAATGTTTGATAGCCAGGATTTTACACCTTCAGAAAATTTAGTGTGATTTGTGTGAGTTATCGTGGTGCTTTTGATTTCTCTTTTAATAGCTACACGATGTTGATGGAAATAGTCTACCAATTGATTCCAGCAAGCCCAATCCGAATGATATTGAGTTTGACAATTTATACTTGGACATGAATGGCATCATTCATCCTTGCTGTCACCCGGAGAATAAGTATGTAAATAGCAATTGCATTAGTCTTTCGAGAATTGCAATAGAACAAGATGAAAGATTGATTGATTGATAATTCTTATCCATCTCAAACCTTGTAATCATCATTTTTATTTGATACATTAGCATTAACATTCTACTTGACTGGATATGCATTGTACATTCTATACTGTCAATTTGGAATTTACTCCTGGGATACAAGCGTGGATTAATTTTGAAGATTTCCCTAGCTTTCCCTTTTCTTTTATAGGCCTGCTCCCAAGAATGAAGATGAAATGATGGTGTTAATATTTGAGTACATCGACAGGCTGTTTAGAATTGTAAGACCTAGGAAATTGCTGTATATGGCAATTGATGGAGTGGTAAGTAGTAATATCCATATCAGAAGTTCATATTAGGTAATTGATCTGTTTATTATGAACTTATATATATATGTCAAGAGCTAATAATACCTAGAGTGTACAACGGAAAAACGGGAAAATAGTGCTATTTCACGACAACATTATTCTACTTTGCCTGCGAGTCTATAATAATTT
>NW_014577094.1:287897-291116 GCF_000485595.1 Priapulus caudatus | reverse complement strand
TATATATATATATATATATATATATATATATATATATATATATATATATCAATAGTACATAATAGAGAAGAGTATGACACTGCTTTAACAGCGTTTTGCATAGTTTTCAACTTGTAAATATTCTATCAATATGTGAATAAATATATTCAAACTTTACCTTGTTTTCGTCTATGATTCTCCCTTAATCATATGACATCACCAATTTACCTGAAAATCGTATGTGTTCTTTAAAAAAGTTCTTTGAATACGACACGGTTTCACACAGTTTTACCAAACGTTCGCATGTATGTGGCGGCAGCACCAGGTTGTAACTACGGGATGCTGGGGGCTGTTGTGGATATTAGGTAAGCACAGTAACAACACTTGTTTCGCTTCCTTATCATCAGGAACACGATGGAAACACAGCTAAAATCAGCTGCCAGCTCGCCGTGAGCACACATGTATTTTTAGCATGCTGGAAACGCTACACGCTGAATACAATTCGATGCCTAATAATCCCCAACATCTCCCAGCGTTCCGTCATAGACAATAGAAATTAGAACACTAATGCCATAATAAACTTGCGCCGAACACATGCGCTCATTTGGGAAAACTGTGTGAAACCGTGTCGAATTCAAAGAACTTTTCTGAAGAACACATACGATTTTCAGGTATTAAAATTGGTGGCGTCATATGATTAAAGGAGAATCATAGATGAAAACAAGGTAAAGTTTGAATATATTTATTCACATATTGATTGAACATTTACAAGTTGAAAACTATGCAAAGCGCTGTTAAAACGGTGTCATACTCTTCTCTATTATGTACTCTTGATATATATATATATTCATTTTCAATGCTAAAAGCCAATTAAGAATAAAAATAATCTTTAATTATTTACATGATTTGCAGATAGGTATATGGGTCTCTTGCATACTTCATGGTTTATAAGGGTATCACCTCATTTACATTTGTGAAGTAATGTACTCTATGTTTGATTTACACTTACAGGCTCCAAGGGCAAAAATGAACCAGCAGCGTTCAAGGCGATTTAGAGCATCAAAGGAAACTGCGTAAGATTTATATAACCTGTTGCACAGGTTGTTGAGGTTGGGGAGAAAATACATGCAGTTAATGTGCAAGCAATTTTGAGAATTTATTTTGTAAACACCATTACTTTTAGTGATAAATAGCAATGATTTAATAATAAATTTAAATAATAATACTAGAGAGAAGAGAACAATGGTTAAACCATATCATGAGTATCTGACCATAAGGTCAATGGCAAAAAATTATCAAAAATAATAACTATAAAAAAATGTTCAGTTATCACAGATTTCTACGTGTTATTTACCTGCGACTTGATTGTACTGTCAGTGAGAAGATGGTAGAGGTGAAGAAGATAAGAGATGATCTTCGTTCTAAAGGAGCTTCGCTGCCACCCGAAAAGCAAGATACGGAACATTTTGACAGCAACTGCATTACTCCGGTATAGAAATCAAACCTGCACACATCACATTGCTACGAATACTTGTGACTTGATATCAACAAGTCGCGAGTTGATTGAAGTATGTAAAAGATACTGTCGTCACAGAAGTATACAAACCAAACCAACACATTTTACATTCCTATGTATACTTGTTATTTGTTGTCAGCAAGTCACCCATTGAGTGAACTACTTAACAGATGGCGTGCGTGTCCTATTCGTAGGGAACTCCATTTATGGATCGACTAGCCACCTGTCTGCGCTACTACATCTATGAGCGTCTGAACACAGATGCTGGCTGGAAGGACATTGAAGTGATCCTGTCAGATGCTAATGCCCCAGGAGAGGGCGAACACAAAATAATGGACTACATACGAAGGCAACGAGGTAGGCCGTGCATTTTTATGCAGTGACGTAAGGTAATGTCGCTTTGTTCATCCATTTTTAATTGCTAGATCTGCGTGGATAGGAAGTAATTATTTTAATTATCAAGGTTTATTCTGCCGTTTTTCTTTCAGATGTTCAGTGTCTTGTTCACTCAGTTTATTCATTTTCTCACACCAAACTTTGCTGAACATTCTCCTCATTACTGGAGTTGTTTCTAAGCAGCCTAGCGTGTTTACGAGTAGATATAGAAGTTCTTGAAGATAGGTCACGCATGTAAAATGTAATAAGGTCTATCCGGCCAACAGAGTTTCGTGTAGGTTTTTGATGCTGCATAAGTTTGCCTGGAATACCAAGTGTTTTATGAAAGTGATAAGTAGCTGTGGATGTCTTTGGCAGACAGGGGAGATGCGCAGTATGATTACATAGTTACACGACATGTTATTTTCTTTCACCACCAGCGAATCCTGATCATGATCCGAATACAAAACACTGTCTCTGTGGAGCTGACGGTACGTAAGAGACACCCCTGGTTTTATCTACCAGTTTTATACTGTATTTATATAATGTAATATATCAAGAGTACATAATAGAGAAGAGTATGACACTCTTTTAACAGCGTTATGCATAGTTTTCAACTTGTAAATATTCTATCAATATGTGAATAAATATATTCAAACTTTACCTTGTTTTTGTCTATGATTCTCCCTTAATCGTATGACACCACCAATTTACCTGAAAATCGTATGTGTTGTTCAAAAAAGTTCTCTGAATACGACACGGTTTCACACAGTTTTCCCAACAATTCACATCTGAGCGGCGAATGTTTATTATCGGATTAGTGTTCCATTGTCTATGACGGAACGCTGGGTGCTGTTGGGGATATTAGGCATTGAATTGTATTTAGCGTGTAGCGTTTCCAGCGTGCTAGAAAGAAATGTGTGCTCACGCGTGCTAGCAGCTGATTTTAGCTGTGTTGCCATCGTGTTCCTGATGATAAGGAACCGAAACAAGTGCTGTTACTGTGCGTACCTAATATCCCCAACAGCCCCCAGCGTCCCGTAGTTACAACCTGGTGCTGCCGCCGCATATCAACATGCGCCGCTCAGATGCGAATTGTTGGGAAAACTGTGTGAAACCGTGTCATATTCAAAGAACTTTTTTGAAGAACATACGATTTTCAGGTAAATTGGTGGTGTCATATGATTAAGGGAGAATCATAGACGAAAACAAGGTAAAGTTTGAATATATTTATTCACATATTGATAGAATATTTAAAAGTTGAAAACTGAAATATGATCAAGGTCAAGGTAAAGGTCAAATAAAGGTCGCAGTGACCTGGTTTTGGGACGCTGCCCACCTTCTCCCCA
>NW_014577094.1:279985-285421 GCF_000485595.1 Priapulus caudatus | reverse complement strand
GATGCCACACACGTTACGCACACGCAGGCATTCAACACCCGTGTAACCGATTGTAAAAAAAAAAAAAAAAAAAAAAAAAAAAAAAAAAAAAAAAAAAAAAAAAAAAAAAAACAAAAAAATATAAATAAAAAAAAACAACTAAAAAAAAAAAAAAAAAAAAAAAAAAAAAAAAAAAAAAAAAAATAAAAAAAACAAAAAAAAAAAAAAACAAAAAAAAAATAAAAAAAAAATAAAAAAAAAAAAAAAAAAAAAAAAAAAAAAAAAAAAAAAAAAAAAAAAAAATAAAAAAAAAAAAAAAAAAAAAAAAAAAAAAAAAAAAAAAAAAAAATAAAAAAAATAAAAAAAAAAAAAAAAAAAAAAAAAAACAAAAAAAAAAAAAAAAAAACAAAAAAAAAAAATACAAAAAAAAAAAAAAAAAAAAAAAAAAAAAAAAAAAAAAAAAAAAAAAAAAAAAAAAAAAAAAAAAAAAGTAAAAAAAAAAAAAAAAAAAAAAAAAAAAAAAAAAAACAAAAAAAAAAAAAAAAAAAAAAAAAAAAAAAACCCGATCATCCAGTTTACTTGGGTCAACGATGATCGATTATGAATTACAACCGATTGACAACACTAATATATATATATATATATCTTTCTGTCTCTCTCACTTTCTCTCTCTCCCTCTCTCTTTCTCTCTCTCTCTTTCTTTCTCTCTCTCCCTCTTTCTTTCTCTGTCTCTTTCTCTTTCTCTCTCGCTCTCTCTCTCTCTCTCTCTCTCTCTCTCTCTTTCCATGATCTTGTCTGTCTCTGATCTAGTGATGTTGATATATTGTGTTTTCATTGTAGCACGATGAGTTGTCGAAGCCAGTCGGAGCCGAGACGGAGTTTATCTTTATCAGATTGCCAGTGCTGAAGGAATATCTCCAACGGGAGTTACGCATGGATAACCTTCCCTTCCCGTACGACTTTGAGGTGACAGAATCTGCACGTATTGTAGTTGTTCAGAATACAGGGGGTTCCCCTGGAGGCATTTAACGGACGTCGGAGTTGACTTGCCTGCAACGTTTAAGCTGTTTTGCCACATCCCATAAATCTGGCATGCCTTAATTTTCAGCTGTGTTTAATTTTGCTAATCCCAACAGTCATGTTGTGTTTTCACAGCTTGATGTATTTGTTCCCGAAGTGATCAAGTTTAAATGTGTATTGGGGCTGCATATGACATGTATGACATGCGTAATTAACTCCAATTGGTACAACCCCTTCCTGGGCCCTCCCCCATTCTACCATAAATTAAATGCTGCCTAAAATTCCAAGAGAGAATCCTGCAACATGTGTGTAAATAGATGAACACAATAGTTTGTTTAGTGTCCCTAATGAGGTGACACATTCATTATGAGTGTTGTAATAGGGTGCATCTTCTTTTCTGTGAAAATATATCTCTAAGAGGAATTATCAATATTAGTATGCATCCAGCCTATGTGTATCTGTGTTCTTTTGTTACTTCTGCAGAGAGCTATCGACGACTGGGTTTTCATGTGTTTCTTTGTTGGCAATGACTTCTTACCACACCTTCCTTCGCTGGAAATTAGAGAAGGCGCAATTGACAAACTAGTCAACTTGTATAAGAAATGTGTCTACAAAACAGGTGTAAGTGAAGTGTGACATTAAAATGGATAAACCTCGCAACAAAAAGCTTATATAGACCTATTGTGAGCAAACTCGCAGTGTGCAAACATCACGAAATGTTCTCGTTGAGCCAGAAATGTGCTCCAAAGTTGACTATTTTGAAAACTCGGAGGCGGTTTTGTTACACAGCTAGTAGTAGCCCTACGCTAGCGCAAATAGTTCCTGGAACGAAAACACTATATTTGTTTCCTGATTACATAGGTAATATAGATAACGATATGATTTAAACAAATTTCACAATTTTGTACTGAATAAACATCGAATAATGAATTGTAACTTGGTTTATCATAGAAAGGAACTGTTACTGAATCGAGCCGATTGCTCCGCTGTGTCCCAGATGTGTAAACATCCCTGTGGTGCTACGTTCGTAAGAGAAGTAATTTCGTTTAGATTTTGAGAAGAAATGTTATGAAATTAGCAATGCAAATGAGTTGTAACTTGTAATGAATTTTTGCAACATTTGCAAGCTCACAGTAGGTATATATATATGCATTTAGCTGCAAGGTTTATCAACTTTAACACGTGACATGGTTGGCATAAGTACTGGTTTTTTATTAGCAATTTTTGTAATAAATATAAAAACCATTTGGGTCATAACCTTGTAACTCATACTAAAAATTAGCACAATTTCTCTTTTTAATTTAGCAAATTGATGTCAGCGAATTTGTGAAGCATTTTGATTGATGTCTTAATTATAGTGTCATTTTTACAGAGCCGAACTATCTGAACATTTCGTATGCTCCTCGTGCACGGTTGACCAACATGCCATGATTACTCCTGCATATACTATTTGTGATCTGTCTGAGCTCAATTAGTAGCACCAGTTTATGTATACGTAGATACATGTTAATAGAAAATTGTTTTTAGGGTTACATCACAGACAGTGGTAGTGTGAGCCAGGAACGCATACAGATGATTTTGTCAGAGCTAGGTGAAATGGAAGATCTCACATTCCAACAAAGGCAACTGAAAGAGGTATAGTGCATTATTATATTAATATTTTTATTGCAGAGGAAGTAATTGAAATTTATAGTCCCTGACTTCAGATTTACCATGTTGAAAAATTATACTTGTCGAATGCCTTTTTTACAGCTCGAATTTCGACGCAGAGATAAGGATAAAAAGAAAAGGATGAGAATGGTATGTCGAGATTATTTCGTCTCGTTTTTTTATTCCTGTCTCTCGGTTCTTGAAATTAATTGCTGCCAATTAGCTCATCGACACTAATACATCTCACAACGAAATACTGATGTGATTACGCTATGTACGCTGCGTGTGATTGCAGGAGAAGGGGAGAATTGAGAAACCATCTTTCATGATGGGCGGTCAGTACGCACCACAGGCGCCAGGCAGGGGTGGTACGATCCACAATCCTAGACAGACTGCAACGGATATGCGCTCTAACGACCCGCAGAACGCAGCGAATAAGAACGCTGCCGCGGAGCTGCGTGCCATGCTCACTGTGAGTGTACCATGATCGCTGTGTCGCACAGCAGCACTGTGCCTTAAAGTCGCACTATGCGCATCCAAACGCTAATTTTTCCAGTACTAGACTAGCAAATACTTTGTGTCATGCATAATCACACTACCTTATGACAAAATAAACTCTAGTTCGCGCGTTTGCTTAAAACCCCACAAGAACAGAGTGCGACAATCTGCTAATCTGGCGCAACGCTAAATTGGTTTGCCAAACAATTTACCGCCAAGAATCGGTTAGGTGACGTCACATGTTTTTATCTTTGCTACACCTGTACCGCTGTACCCGCAGCACCGCTCCACGGTTGCTTGGCAGAGCAACAGCGAAAGTTTCAACAACATCGGAGAATTTGAACAACATTGGGGGTATTTTCAATGCCCTTTTATAAGACAACGCGCAGTGAAATGGAACTAGAGTTTATTTTGTCATAAGGTAGTGTGATTATGCATGACACAAAGTATTTGCAAGTCTAGTACTGGAGAAATTAGCGTTTGGATGCGCATAGTGCGGCTTTAAGTCCATCACATTTCCTTGAGCGAAAGTTAATTTTGTCCTCCTGGCGAGCGAGTGAAATAGTCACGAAAGTATATTTCTTCGGCTGAACTGTAATTGGGTGTGATGTAAAAAATTTTAACATGAGTGGCCATTGCATTGTTAGAGAATTAGAATTAATAAAGTAATTATGTACTATTAATATTAGTTATAAAAATGAATGATTGCACTAAACAACAAGTAGGGCAAGTTACCGTTACTAACTTAGTTGAGCAGGTAAGGGTAACCAATGATTAGCCTCCCCGGCTGACTTTTCCAAAGATGTATTGTAAAGTTATTTACGTGGGATACGAGCTTCCCCACAGTGTAATAACTTTGATGTGTGTTTTTACGTACGCGTTTGCCAGCCTGCGGGTGAAGGGGCGCAAAAAGGCACGAAGCGTTCCCATGAAGATGACGAGGAGGAGGAGCCTGAGCCTGTCGATGATGTCAGGTACGTTGTCATTGGCACCCGCATCCGACCAAGCACTAGCCAGGTGGCGCTGCTGCCTACGCTCTCGCCACACGCTGGTTGCTGTTGTCTCTCCTGCTGTTACTCATTGTTGGTCCGTTTTTTGTAAATTTCGAAGCTTTCGTATTTCCAAGTAGGCCGGAAGAATTTCTTCTCCGATTTGTAAACCGCTTGGAAATTTTTTTTATATCGGTCCAATATGAATACACTGATTCGTTTTACTGTGCACGCCGCACACCTGTTTGAGTATCAGTGCAGCATTTTAATCTTTCACTATTGACAGTGAAAGAGTAACTATCCTGCATAATAATTATTTCTTGACTGAAGTGAAGCTTCAGTTCTGTATTATATGTAGTATATAGAACTGTCTCCCTAATTAATCTGTCTGCACTTGGTAGGTTATATGAAGATGGCTGGAAAGATAGATACTATCAATCAAAGTTTGATGTCAGCCCAGCTAACATTGAATTCAGACACGAAGTGGTAATCACTCTCCCACGAGACTTGTTTCCTTGTGTGGATTTATGATCAGTAGCATCCTTTAACGAGGATGGGATGTGCAGTTTTGATAGCATTGGCATCAGCTGATGCATCGTGCCACGTATAAGTACATTTACTGCAAATTTTCTACATGATTTTTGGGTTAAGTGACAAACGGCCGAGGTTGAAAAAATGGTAGATAGTAAGAACGAGTTAGTGTTCACACGTATTCGTTGTTGTCGTGTAAAACCCCTTTAACGTAGCAATGCTCAGTGCATTGAGGTAATATAGTTATGCATGTAGTTGATATTGTAGTGTGATACCTCCTCAAACGAAATATACGCGTTACCAATGGCACAGTACAGGTGTTCCACTGTCTGGACTGAAGACACATTCTTTGCTGATTATTTATTCTGTGCCAAAGATACAGTCCTCGACTCGGTAACGCAACTGTCATCTGCTTCATGTTGTTTTCACGTGTGTTTCAGGCGGCAGCATATGTCAGGGGTCTGATGTGGGTGCTGCGCTACTACTACCAGGGCTGTGCAAGCTGGACGTGGTATTTTCCCTATCACTACGCACCTTTCGCGTCGGATTTCCTCAACGTTGGCGACTTGAAGATCGAGTTTGAGACGGATACTCAGCCTGTAGGTGTTCTGCCATGAACCTATGTAGTATTATGATAACACTAATGTATGAAGGATCGCTAGATGTTAGAGCTGTGCGTCGGATCCGATAATCCGAATCCGATCCGATCCGAATCCGATCGGATTCGGATTCGGATCGGATTTACAATTTTTAAAGAATCGGATTCGGA
>NW_014577094.1:256878-279542 GCF_000485595.1 Priapulus caudatus | reverse complement strand
CGCGTGTGTATGTGTGTGTGAGAGAGAGAGAGAGAGATGTGTGTGCGTGTTTGTGTTGTGTGTGTGCGCGCGCGCGCGTGTGTGTGTGTGTGTGTGTGTGTGTGTGTGTGCGTGTGCGTGTGTGAGAGAGAGAGAGAGAGAGAGAGAGAGAGAGAGAGTGTGCATGTGTGTGTGTGCGTGTGCGTGTGCGTGTGTGAGAGAGAGAGAGAGAGAGAGAGAGAGAGGTGTGCGTGTTTGGGTTGTGTGTGTGACAGAGAGAGAGAGAACCCGAGGGATCAGGCATGCTCAGCGAAAAGCTGTTGGACCAACGTTGGATGGATTATCGTTCCAGATTCCCGATCATCCCGTTCTCTAACTTTTCTTACGTCTACAGTCCCCCTTCACCCCATCCCTTGATCTCAACAACCCAAAGTTTGATGTTGAAACAAATTATAACACGAATTTTACACAATGCTGTCACACTATTTACAATTTCTATGTTCCGGATTCGGTTCGGATTTCGGATCGGATTTCGGATTGGATTTAGCGATACACATCGGATTCGGATTCGGATTTGGATTCAAAAATTGCCATCGGATTCGGATTCGGATGGGATTCAAAATAGCCATCGGATTCGGATTCGGATTCGGATTTTCAAAAATGCTGTCGGATCGGATTTTTGGTTCATGTCGGATCCGACGCACAGCACTACTAGATGTGAATTCATTTCGTATATCAAGTGTATAGTTTATCATCCTATATCATTATAATATTATATTGTAACCCTTTTGATAAAGGCAAAGTATAATTTTTATATGTACTGGAGTGTTTATGTGTACATATTGTATAACTTGCTGCTTGCAAAATGCAACATGATATAATGATACATAAGCGAGTGAGATATCCTTCCTGTTTCATGTAAGGTGTGGGACAAATATGATATTCATGCAGGAGTTTCTGACATGATTTTCTATTCTAGAAATATTCCACAGACAGTTTTTTGGCAGCAACAGTTCAATATGCCAACTGGAATGTTTTTAATATTTGTTTAATATATGTTTTTTGTTCTACTGTATTTTGCGACATGATATATAATGTAAACGTAATGGTCCATTTTGGCTTTTGCGCTTTGTCACATGAAGGTTTTCGTCACGCTTCTCGTTTGTTTGTCTCTTGCCGCACGTAGTTCAACCCTATGGAGCAGTTGATGGGGGTGTTTCCAGCGGCTAGTAAGCAGCACCTTCCCGTCACGTTCAGAAGGCTCATGTTCGCCCCTGAGTCACCCATCATCGACTTCTACCCAGAAAACTTCTACGTGGATCTGAATGGCAAGAAGTATGCCTGGCAAGGTGAGAGTGCATCTGTCTATCGTATGCCTCACGTCGCAGAAAGTTTATTTATGATAAATTGTATTATATGATGATATAATTATATATTTATGATAATATGTCATGGGAATAAAGTATCAATCATTCCTGCTCGCAGCGAAAGATGTTTCAGCATTTGTGTTAGGAGAATTGTCTTGCTGAGTATCGAAGATACGCCAACTATTTGTCAAAAATTATTTTGCATAGAATTAACTGGCATTTCTTATGTTAATACTACTGGCGTTTCTGGAAAATGTGGAGATTTCTATGATTACACTGCGAGGTTGTTGCGTTTGTGCTCATGTGGTGTGTCAGCTGTTGTTGATGGCCTGCACTTTATCATTGTTTCTCTCACAGGTGTCGCATTGCTGCCATTCGTGGATGAGAAACGATTACTGAAAGCTCTGGTTGATGTTTATCCTGATCTCACTGAGGACGAAAGTAAACCTCCGCATGATCTTGTCTGATAGATGTTAATTTTGTGAAATTAAATTTGAACATGGGGCCTGCGTAGGCTAAATAGCATAAGTGAAAAGAGGAGATCTAATTATCCACATATGTCAGGTTGTGCTGGAAAGCTTGCATGGGGAAAGAAGATGGTTACTACTTATTTATACACTGGTCTTGTTTAAATTCATCATTAATGTTTTGTGCATATGTTGCATGTTTAATCATTTAACGCACGCTATTCTATTTTAAAGTTTTTGGCTACTGCCTCGAATTTTGATAGAAGTACATAACATACAGTCATACTGTATGAAACTAAGTGCGAATGTAGTTAACAAATAAGTGGGCGGAAACTTTTTTACTAGTGTCCACGCGCGTGTTATTGTGAGTTATGTCTGTCTACTTTCACCTCGTGATGAGCGTGTTCGTGGTCTCAGAGAGAAGAAACACTAGAGGAAACGACATTCTGTTCGTCGGAAAGGACCACCCCGCTCATGACTTCCTGGAGGGAATCACAGAGGGCTCCGGGGTTACAGACGTAAGTAGCGGTGTACACACACCGGGCTCTCCTAACTACGGCTGCAGAGTCGTTTAGTTACGAGAGACGTACGTGGCGTGACATAGAAGAGATACACATTCATTTAACCTTAGCTCAAAATCGAGCCAAACGCCTAGCAAAGCTATGCATTTTGTAAGAATATTCGAAACGATTACCTTTAGTTTAATGAATGACGACTTGTAAAAATTATGTGGACACACTTTTGACGGTTTACCGTACCTGCACTTTTGTAGGTCATGGATTGTACACTAATACTGCTTGTATGATATTTTTTGGCCATTTTGATGTAATTTATAACAAAATTTTGTGTACGTAAATTTTGGTGGAATTGTATGATTCCAAGAGAATAGTACTATATTTTATGTAAGAGTAAGACTACTTTAGATCACTAGACTAACTCTAGATTACAATAGAGTGAGAGTACAGTAGATTACACTGTACGAGTACGAGAGTAAAATGGATTACAAAAGTAAAAGTACAGTGGATTACGGTAAAATAAGAGTACAATAGATAGGTTACAGTAAAGTAAGAGTAGGTGGATTACAGTAAAATAAGAGTAAAGTAAGAGTACAGTAATATAAGCTATATGAAGCCAGATAATTGGTCAGAAAAGATTCAAAGTAATTGGTCAGAAAATTCTTAGTGTACCTTAACGGTTCTTAATTTGTCGACATTGTTCTCTGTAGTGGGTTCCGATCGACACCAAGCTAACGAGTGGGATGGGTGGCATAATCTTCACCGATCAACTTGCTATATGCAATGGCGGGTAAGACACGATTTCTGTATAAAGCCTGTAATATTTGTCACTTAAAGAGATGCTACACCCTAGAATTTTAGGGTATATTATGATAGTAAGTGCATAAATATTAGTATATACCTAAAAATTTCTATAGTCATGCATTCACATCAGGAGTAGATAATAGGGAAGGAGCGTGACATCAATAAACAAGGGAAATTCGTCATTTACTAGCCTTGTAATACCTACGATTTACTACGCGTAACTCATCCAACTTGAGCTCAAATCGTACACGGTACATTCGCCTAGCATCGTGCAAAATCGTTTCCTCGTATACACCAGCAATCCGGAGATACAGACTAAAACGTACGACACGATTATCCATTCTTTGGCCATCAATCCAAAAGTATTCCCTGCCGAACTTGCAAACAAAAGGCAGCTACTAATGCACTGTCGCTCACTCGGCGAGGCGGTGTGGCTCGCTGGGAGATTGGACATCGACGCAACACTCGGCGAGATAACCTTTGACCCGACATACAGCTACATACCGGCATACCGTTGGTATGCCCCCCACGCACGCACGCCCACCGCAATCTCCCTGCGAGCCACACCGCCTCAACGAGCGAGCGACAGTGCGTTAGTAGCTGCCTTTTGTTTGCAAGTTCGGCGGGGAATACTTTTGGATTGATGGCCAAAGAATGGATAATCGTGTCGTACGTTTTAGTCTGTATCTCCGGATTGCTGGTGTTACGACGGAAACAGACTTTCGCACGATGCTAGAGCGCGATGTATTGTGTACGATTCTGAGCTCAAGTTGGATAGTTACGCGTAGTAAATCGTAGGAAATTTCCGTTGTTTATTGATGTCACACTCCTTCCCTATTATCTACTCCTGATTCACATGTCATAAAACAACAGCGAGTTTCGAAATCTTAATTTTTGGCTGCTGACATGACACCACGCGATTGTGCTGCCACCCTGACAAAGTTGTGTTTTTTCCAATTTATTTTGCACGTTGCAGACTGAGGGCTAATCACAAAAAGTGCAATTATATTTTATACCCAACTGCTATTTAACCGAACGATTTTTATTTTAGGACAAATTCGTCCATATTATATCGGAATCTAAAAGTTGTTTATTAAATATTGCAATCCTCCTCATAAATTAATAAATAAGAAACACCCTCGGTCTGTAGCCTGCAGCCGAAAAGTTGCGATGCGCAAGGCAGGAGTTGCACCACCATCGTTGTAAGCAACGATACAGCCGATAAATTTAAAACATTAAAAAAAAAAATTCTAATAAATATTGAACAATGAAATTTTTTATGTAGCGTAATTTAAATCTATTTTAAATAAAAAATATGCGAGGAACATAGGGTCATGTAAAAGCGAAACCTCAAAGGTGTCATTTCTGGGCTGATGTCTATTCTACAGTTGGTTTTTCCTGTATAATTGCCATTCGAGAGAAATCCCAAAGACAAATGTTTGACTGTACTGTATTGTGAGTTTACGTTTTGAAATTGTTTTAATGTATGTACATAAGTAGTTAGCATAGATGTGGTGAGTATAATGTACAAGGTCATCTGAGCTTCTGTTCATTTACTTAAGAACCCACACACTAATGCACCCGGATGCTAATGCTAGGTGCTTCTAATGTGAGTCATGTTGGACAATCATGGCTAGTTATAGTGTTCGTCAGCTTCACTATGCCAGTATGCAGTGAATATGTAGCAATTTATGGGGTTTTGTGGAAAGTACGTTTATTTTTATACACTTACATTTACAACCGTTTTATACTTTTACATTTACAAATATCAACTGAAGCTACACATAAATATCTATATTTATATATACCAACTTCTGTTATTAAAAAGTTGTATGACATTATGAGAGTGAAATCACGTTTACACATCTGAAAAGTGAATACATAGTTACTCTGTAATAAAAACAGCGTGCATTAGCACAAATAGCAGTTTTGAAGAAAAAAATGCTCTAAATGATCAGCAGTAATAAAATAGCCCAGCACTGTAGATAAAATGATCAAACTACATCACTTGATGAGATGATAAAAGTTCATGTATGTATATGCGTAAATATATGTGAATCTATAAATAACACGTAGAAGAAACATTTACGTTAAATTTTACAGGATCATACAGTGATTCGGAAATAAAATACAACAATAATAGCTTTTTGTTTCATTAATGACGCTGTACAAACTAGATGTGCACGGGTTGTCCCTCCCCGACTGCTGACGGGCGAGCGCACAGTTGCTATGGGCTGTGCGAGTGCGCGGTGAATTCGAACTTGTCCCGACACTGTCTGTGGCAGATGGCGCACTGCCAAGGGTTCTCGCGTCCGTGCAGGCCCATGTGCAGTATGTGCATCGTGCAGTCCATGAAGAAGATCTGACAGTAGTGACACTGATACACCTCGCGCTCCAGCAGACGGATCGTTGTCGGCTGCGCCGCCACGCAGTTGCCGTCGGCGACGCGCACGTCTCCCGGCGGTCTCGGCTTCAGCCGCAGCGAGCGTCGTCCGACGGGCCGTCCGGGCGTCTTGCCCGCTGCGTCCGTCCGCGCGACCGACCTGTCGGCGGCGGCGGAGGCGCGCATCGAAGGTCGCGACACCGCGCCGAGTCCCGACGAGGAGACCTCGAGCGCGGCGCCCGTCGCGCTGCCCGCCGGCGACGTCGCGTCGCCATCGCGGGGTCGCTCCGGCCACGGCGCCTCGGCCGCGAGCGCCTGCTCCAGCTCCCCATCCTCACTCGGCTCAGACTTGACGAGCGCCAGGTCCACAGTGACCGCCTCCTTCCTTCGTCCCTCCTCCTCCGGCTTCCTCTGTGTGCCGTCGTCGTCGACCTCTGCGACGGATTCCTTCGGCGAGGAGCTTTTCTCGCGGTCGCCGCCGTCCGGCGTACCAACGTCGTAGGCGAACTCGGAGGACGCGTCGCGGCCGGCGATGCCGAGAGCGTCGAACGCTGCCGACGTGTCGATGTTCGCAAAGTCGAGGTGGTAGCCGTCGACGCCGCCGCCGGCCTGCGAGCTGTCGACGGCGGGCGGCGGCGCGTAGCCGTTGCCGTGGTCGATCGTGATGTATTCAGGCTCGTCCGATGCGACAGCGGCCGCCGACGTGTCTACGCCGTTTTCGAGCGTGCCGTTCCACTGCGTCGGCGGCGTCGCATAGACGCTGTGGCCAGCCGCCTGCTGCTGTTGCTGCGTCGCGCGCTGACTGCCCACCGGCGTGCTCCAGTGCGGGGGACGCACCCCGCCGCCGCCTGCGAACGGCATCACCGCGCCCGGCGAGATGGCCCCACCGTTGGAGTTGTCGCCGCCGGGGAAGCCGATGTATGGCCGCGAGTGCGCCCCGTGCAGCGAGCGCGCCATCGGGTTGAGGCAGGCGACGCTCTCATGCGCCTGCTGCACCTGCGTCCAGCTGCACTGCCGCAGCCGGTAGTGTTCGGTCATGTGCGCCATGAGCAGCTGCTTGCGCGGGAAGCGGTCGGGGCAGAGCGGGCACATGTACGGCTTGGCGCCGGTGTGCGTCAGCAGGTGCCGGTTCAGGTGGCTCTTGCACTTGAAGCGGCTCTTGCACACCTGGCACTCGAAGGGCTTTTCGCCCGTGTGCCGGCGGATGTGGTACTGCAGGCCGGACCGCGTGTACGTGAGATAGTTGCACTTTGGGCACTTGAAGCGGCGCCGACCACCGGGCGGCTCCAGTCCGGCCTTGCTTCTTCCTGGCCGGGTCAGGTCGCCACCGTCGTCATTTGTATTGGCCATCCTCGGGCTGAAGTTGCAAACGGAATATTTGGGACCCCTGGAATATGTTTCCGCATACGTGCTAAACTAATCTGAGGTGCTAAACAGTGCTCGAAATAAGCGTTGTCCGGTTGTCCGAGACAACCAGAATTTGTGCCGGACAACCTAACCAGTCTGAGACATTGTCCGGTGGACAACCAAGAAAAAAGTTGACGAAAAAACGCACTTTATTTATGTTTTTCTCAGTGGTTCTCCAAGAGCACTTATAGCCTGGCGGCCCGCCATTAATCTATGGTGTGGGAAAGCGACGCATACCAGCTGCTATTTCCAACACTGGTATATGTCAGGTTTTCTGATTTATGAGAGGTGAACTCGATTTGGAACCAGCAAACCAGCAAGTTTACCCCTACATTTTGGTATTTTGAATTTTCCGATGGCTTTGCCCATGCAAAACAAACAACATGCAGTGGGGATTCATGTTGATCCGAAAGTTAAAAAAAAAGAGAATTGTCGTAGTCAGAATGAAGGCTGTACATGTACTCAAAAGTGCTGCAAATACCATCTCCTGCGATCTACATTTTCAAAATTTTCTGGGGGAGGACCCCCATACCCCCCCGCTTGTTTTTCACCCCCTCCTTGGAATCCCAGACCCGCCACTGAACAATTACATATCTTGGGAGCAGAGAACAATGAACAAAAATGTCGCCTTTTCACATGGCACCCAAAACAAAGATTGCAGAGAAGGTAGAGGAGCCGTAGGGTGTGGAGAGGGAGGCGGAGGAGCCATTAAAATATTAAGTCATCCACTATTTCGCGCAGTTTGCTGTTTTTGGCCACCCTTGTTAAAAAATCCTGGCTACGCCACTGTTTTTGGGTGTTTTCTGACCATATTATTATGTGATTGAAAATAGGATTTTGGGATATTTTTTTGGGACAACCAGAAATTGTTGCGGACAACCCGATTTGATGCCTGGGTTGTCCGCAGGACAACCACATTTTTTTTCTTATTTCGAGCACTGCTAAATCAGGCGTGGGCCATACATGCTTACAAACTAGCTGATTTCAGTGTACTGGAATACTAATGGAACCGTGTCATGAAGTAGCAGAAGTCAGCTCAAATGCATCTCACACAGGAAAATTAAGATGTGGATTGGGGTAACCCTAAAACCCGCCAGTTACCTAGATTAATTAACTTCAGCTGGATCTCTATCTGGAACGGGTTTGTTTACAGTACTTGCAAATTGCGCATTGCGTCACGGTCAGGTATATGCAACGAATCATGACTACTAGTACTATCGTCACATATTTCAGTTATCATATCAGGTTAGGTTAGGCCATGAGAATTGAGGTATGAGTTTACCGTCAGAGATATTTTGAAAAGTGAGGCTTTTTTTCATTTTTCATTTAATATTTGTAGTTAAACCCATTGTTCATGCGTTTCCCCGTTTCTCGGGATCGGGCTGTAAGTCGATGTACTCAGGATACGTCGGCATGCTTTTGCGCCCTAAACCAAAACCAAACCCAAGGTCTCAAAGAGCCAGAGGGGGATCAGGACCACAATGAAGGATGTAAATAACCCCTGTAGCGTTTTTGTATTGGTAATGTCGGTATGTTTTAATCGCTCTGAATGGACAACTTGGGTTTTAATGATTTAAAAATGAAAATAATGAAATACTTTTGAAATAATGAATATTTTCGGCGGTGGCTCTGACGGCATGCGGGCGGTGGCCGGTAAACTCGTACCTCAATTCTCATGGCCTTGACGTTAATAATGTACTGTTGTCCTAAAGTAACTATGAGCCGACTGTATCTTCTAATAACACTGTCAATTTATTATTATTATAAACTAAAGTACAATGATACCAATGCCAGTAGCTGTAATGCTAGTACTAGTACTAGTAGTAGTAATAATGGATAATCATTTATGGCTCGCTTTAGCAATTATTTTACGTAGCTGTTTCCACTTTGCATTTCGATTCAAACTGTTCTTTCTGGTTTAAAATTCACTACTCTACAATAAACAACGACTTATATTAGGCTAAACATAGAGATGCAATATTGTGGCAGCCTTACAATTATTTATAGCGCTACTTTAGAAAATTCCATTTGTTGTGCTCGATTAGACATTTTCCATTTGACAATAGAACAGGTATGTTCCGCAGTGCCATCTATTGGCGCAGTAATGAAATAATATCAGTTCCGGTAGTACCACAATGTAGCAATGTGTTGAGAGACTAAATCACTCACTTACACACATATTATTTCTTCCACGTGACATATACCTATGTAACTGTAGGAAGATCAGGCGCTACACTGGGTCTCCCATTGTTCCTCCTTATGAAATACCCAAATTGTTATGTATTGTTATTTTCAGAACGGTGGTTTCACCTCTGCCAGCAGAAGATTGCCCCGATTTGCCCAACAATACAGCCATAAGGTAACACTTTCCCATAACAGTTCAGCAGATACCTATCATTTAAATATACCTATTTAAGAAAGTTATGGATTAAAATTGTCAATTTTTCTTGCAGTGTGAAGTTCAAAGATCCAGAGTATCCTGCAGGTTTCATATTCCCAGCAAAGGTGCTACCTGGTGCCAAGTATGTATTGAGAAGCGGTCTTATGAATGTAATTTTTTAACTTTTATTCTATCCATGGCTTGAGTATGAAGCCACAGCTCTGTTTTATATTAGGTTATTGGCAAAATCGCCTTATTCAAAGAGATAATAATTAAGCTAGTGTTTAATTGTAGTGGAGGTGCAAGGCAGTATTATTAAGTTGTAGAAGTGTAAAATAATGGAGGAGCTTATATCTAGAAATCATGACGTATGTTTGTGAACATATAATGATATGATCTAATTTTGTTCTCTTGTGTGCATTTGTAAGTCTGCCTCATTTTACAATCACATCTCTTCTATCATTTTATTTCTTAATATTGTCTAGAATCAATTCAGGTGTCGCAATTATAATTTTTATTTTCATTATTTACTATTTTTGAAATTGTTACTGTACTTTAACTATGTGTGTGGAAGAAACTTTCATATAACCTCATATGACGTAGTACGATCTTTTTTCAATTCATTACCGTAAATACCCTTGTCTGTGATTGAATTTTAATGATTTTCTTGAATTTTCAGCAGTTTGTGAAATTTGAAATGTTCTTTCTGCTTTGCTTTGATAGACCTCCAGCACCGTCATTGAAACCTGGGGATTTCAGGGGAGCAAATTACAGGCCAATAACAGGTTTCCAACGGTCTAACCGCGGTGCACATTTAGATCAATCTGGGCACCGAGCACTTAGGTTTGTGACTGCACCACTCTTGACCCGTACATCTTGCAACCTGTATTTGTCGTGGCGAACATGACGATTGTGTGTAGAGTAAATTGCATTCGTAAGCTGGAAGGTGCCACAAATATATAGCAGTAGTTAACAATAGGTGGCAGCACAGTGTAGCTTTTGATAAAGTGTTGTGTACAATCCCAGTTGGACTGTTTTGCCAGGGCAAATGATTTTTTGATCGTAGTTCTCTCGTTAAGAATTTCATTGTAAAATTAAATAGTTGAATTTTATCTCTACTTGTAAAGCATAACTGATCGCATCTTGTCAGGTGCGTAGATTGAAGCCAATCTTAGCAAACCGTTGGCAATTGCATTAGAGCAATCGTAATGTGTTTAAATATTGTGTTTTTTTTCCTTCTCAAATTCATAGAAAATCTTGAACGAAATTGCTATTGCTATCAGTGTTATAATGCTCTCGTTTCTCTTGGCTAAACGTTAGGCATACAATGGGTGGTGGCAGGGGACAGTTTGCAGCTGTCCCCCCGCCAGTCCGCAACGATCAGTCTTACGGTCGCTCTGGTGGCTACGGACAGGGAGGCGCCGATCGATATCAGGGACGAAACTACAACCAAGGGGCAAATAGTGAGTAACATTACTTTTATTTGATCCTGTTTTCTGGTGAGCGGAGGAGGGGGGGGGTATTTGTGCTCCTATGGTTTGTACACGAGCCGTACCGACTGCACGTGAATGAATGAGCATTTCCGAAACTCGCTCAGAACTATTGTACGTTATGTGGAATGAAAGGTGTGGGAGAGAATGAGTGCTTTTTATTGCTATTCATTCACTCGTTCGTTTTTTCGTTAGTTTTGCTTTTGGAGGTAATCTTCTAGGTTTTTTTTGCTCAAGTGGGAAATCTTCTGACGGTGGTCAACACTATGTGAAACATCCTGTGCATTGTCGCATTCCGATCCCCAGCTTTAAAAGCTGAAAATCGCACGATCAATGTAGTTTGTACTTCTCCGTAGTTGTTGACTTTCAAGCACAGATTGGCATAGAATTGAACAGAGAGAACAATTCCGTTTTCAGCAACAATTCGTATACATTCGATTGATGTGGTTGCCACGTGGTTATCGCTAAAGAAACAATAATTTGGTACAAACAAAATAATAGTGCAGGGCTATGCTATAAGGATCATAATTTTCGCTTTGCAACAGCTTTGGGCCGCCTCATTGCATTGTTAACTACCGCTTCGCTCTGCAATTCCTGCGATGCTTCAGCATCTGTATTTTCAAATTGCTTCACGTGTCAGTTGAGTCACATCACCAGCTCAGCCCTGCCCGCCGTGAGTCACTTTTAAACTCCACAGCTACACGTCTGCGATTAAGACGAGCGATGTAGCCAATCGGGTTTCCTTTGCCGCATAAATACAGATGCCGAACACACTTTCTCTCTCTCTGTCTACGGCGTGTATCGTGACGAACCCACGTCCTCATGCCACTGGTTTACCCTATGACCGCTAACAACGTATTGAGGTCAACCGTAATTTTGCCGTTCGAGAGGCAATTTGCCGAGCAAAACCCGGTTATTTTCGCGAGCGCGCGAGCGCCCCGGCCGGCAAAGCGTATGTGACTAACACCCAGAACGGACCGGCCGACGCTGGCTCCCCCTGCTGTTGCATGCGGGCGGCCATCGATGAAGCCCGAGCAGCAGCGGAGGGGCCTGGCCCGCATCTGCTGGTAGTGTGCCCGCGCCGGTAATTGTGCTCTCTGCTAACCCTCCACTGCTCGTCTCGCTCATTTGTCCGCGTACAAAGGGGCGCGGGAATTAATACCCAAATAGATTTGGCCCGAACGCGCGCAATCAACAGGCATTGAGGCCGGCTGAATTGCCCTCGTCGCGCCACTCCGCATTACTTCGGTCCGCAATTATAACGGACCCGCGCCACGAAAATTTGACGTAGCGCCTCGATTTTTGCGTGGCGTCCGTGCATGCGTTCATTTTATTTGCGAATAAAAATGCCGTCGTCTCGCCGGTCGACTAAATAATTTACGAGCAAACTGCCATCCTGATCCTCACCTGTCAGCACTTCAGAGGGCCACTTTACTCACTCCCTCTTATCCTGCACCTCTCTTCCACATATCTCCTGCACATTTCTCCTATGAATCTTTTCTGCACATCTCACCTATACATCTCTCTTTTCGAATCTTTTCTGCACATCTCTTCCGAACATCTCTTTCGCACTTTTCCGACGTCCTCCTACATGTCTCTCCTCCTACGATTCTCTCTCCTGCACACCATTCTCATCGCTGCCCGTGCGCCGAGGCAGCACAAATGCACACAGTGTGCCGTCATCACTTGAGAATTGCTATGAATCCACTCCCAACAATGTTAGACAGCTGACGAAATCTAATTTCACTGAGCGGCTGCAGCAGCGTCGGTCATTACCGCGTATTATGCAATGGGTTCGTTTCTGATCATCTGCATTGATACGGATTTGGAGTTGTTATTTCGCCGAATGGTGCTCCGATAATTTCAGTGCTTGTTTCCTAAAGTGGGGGCTCCCACGGTGTGGGTATCGGGCAATTTTCATTTTCCCAGATTTCATACGAAGCGAACGTAGATTAATTGTGCTGTCGGGCATGAAAACTAGAGTTTTATTAAGCGACTTCTCACCGGGCGATCGCAGTGAGCGGCTTTGTCTTCCCTATGCACATGACGCTCGATGAAAATTCTCCATTAATCCGTATTATTTGATGTTGCGACTGTTGGGCGGTGGGGCCCATTGCTATCTCGCCGAGTGCACAAATTGAAGTGTCGTGACTGTTTCGCGACGCGACGTCATTTCATTTAATTTCGTTTTTCGAATCGAGCGTCCAAGCGGGCGTCCTGCCGCGGCGCTGACCGTTGCGCGTCGACAATGGCGGCCCCCGCGGTGGCGGCCGCGAAACCTGCGAGTCGGAAGAAATCCGCCGCGCCGCCGCCCGCGAGTGCGTTAAGCTTGCATGCGCGAAAGTGTTGAGCTCGTTGAATCGAGGCGTCCGACTTCGAGCGTAGTCGCTGCGCATTGAGCGGCAGCGCGTAATCTGCTGCCTCCCCACCGCCGCCTCTATTTACGGCAGCCAGTGACCATGATAAACTTCGGTGGTGCGATTCCAGCTTATCCTTGCCGAGAATTTTAATTCCTCGTGCAAACCCGGCTGCACTGCATTCGAGCCGGATTCTTTATTACGCGGCTTATCGCACTCGAAGAGTCGAAACCTCGTTCACTAACGGGCTCTTGCCCTTGCTTAGGGAGGCTCTTTTCATCAAATTAACACTTGGTGTTTATGCGTATTATAGTGGTTTTAAATACGCTGGTTTTACCCCCATTAAAAAGCGTACAATGGCGAAATAACTGCCTGTGCATCTAATTACAGCTGCTTTAATAAAAATGAAAATGTTAAAATATTGTGTACAGATGGAAGGAATTGGTTTGGAGCAGGTAATTATGCTGTGCCAAGGAAATTCATTTAAATATTTACATTTTAGGGATTTAATACATTTCATGTGCATTGGGTGGAACATAGGTAAAAATGTAATTGAAATAGACGTTATTACGTCTGTCGGTTGCATCTGATTGTGGGGTTTACCCCTCCTCCCCACGACCTCCGGCGCTAACATTGGCAATTAAGTCGCAAGACTTCTGCATGCTTTTTCTGATTTACATGTACACGCATATGCATGTGAATAAATAATGAAATGATTCTATTTCGACATTTGCTACTCGTGACATAAGGGTTCAGAACTACATGTTTTGAACTAGCAGTATTTACTATGTCCTTTATTGCATTATGTTATGCAGTGGAGGTTATAGGGACTAGATCTAGCTGTGAATTGGAATGTGTGCGTGTGGGCTATGTGCCTATGTTCAAGCCATTTAGGTGCATGCCAACTCTAGTGTTCTTGCCTCTTGGCAGGAATTGGGAGGGGAAAATTTGAAGTTAGAACAGTAAAAATTTGTCTGTCCCTTTATTGTATCACAATTTAACTGAATATACTGCTATTATTTAACAGTCATTTCACATGCATTACAATGGCTGCGAGTAAGAGGGGGGGGGGTGACGTGGTGATGTGGGTCATTACAGTTGTTGTTGTGGTACTCTGCATGGAGCAGTTCACAGCTATCAGACTAAACAGTTATACAAGACATGACCATGTATTCAAGTTACCTGGCATGTAGCCATAACTGCCTGCCAGACGCTTTTATTCGCGTTAGGTTATTTTTCTGGTCTGGCAGACAAAAAAAAATTACAATGTGCCTATAAGTATAACGGGCACCCATGATATGGCTACCTTATTATTTTTAATTTTTGTTTCGTGTATGATGTATATTACTATGTATTACAACTCATATATAATGATGTTTATTAATATTATTTTTGCAGTGGATATTTTTACCGTATACGGCAGAGTACCGTACAGTACTTCTGATTGGCTAGTATATTTATGTATCATAATATGTGTATATATGTATGTTAGTTTATTATGAATTTGTTCAAAAGGTTTCATATTGGAAACGTGATTCACGGAAAATAGCTTCTATGATCGATATTATTGCCGACAATTTCCTGTAAATGCCGTCCAAATGCTCATCTGCAACACACTGACACACGCTGGCCGCCGCACGCTAGCTGCTGCACACTGACACATAAATATATATTTATGTGTCAGTGTGCAGCAGCTAGCGTGCGGTGTACTTGTGTGTTGCAGATGAGCATTTGACCGACATTTACAGGTGATTATAGGCGAAATAGAGTAGAGAAACATTAAGACTTTGGTAGTAAATACATTTCGTGTTTATTTACCATTAATTATTATTTTTTTATTGAGCCGTTCTAAATCCAAGTGCCTGTGGCTGGGTGGACTTGATACCGCAGCCAGTGACACTGACTTGTACCCTGTCACCGCCAATGATAATCTCAGTCAGTGCAAAAACAAAGAAATTAATTAACAACGTCGTAATTAGTCCACGTCATAGCGCAAAGTTCGTGCATTCTGTGTTTCCCATCGTTGCCACGCCGCCATCGTAAACAAACGTAGACAAACAAAAGATGACAACCCGCGAGATCACGCGCGAGACGCATCGTATGTTACCATAGTTACGAGCGTACGCGATGTCTCTCTCGTCAAGGGCTGAGAACAAGATATACAATGTATTATATGTATTCAATGTATTAAATGTATTACTAATGTTCTCGGGTCGAGGCAGCTCTGGAAAGGGGGGGGGGGGGCAAAAACATATCGAGGCGTTAACTTTGTGGATTTACCAGCAGGATTACGGGCATCGGGAAACAGATTTCGCCCTGTACCTTCCGTGCGCGCCTACTTCTCGGCGACTTTTCCGCGCTCGGCGATTGTCGTCGAACGAAAAGGTGCAATTGGGTGTGAACGCGCATTGGCGTCCGCGGGGAGCCGATGCCTCTCTTACGACGCTAACGTGGTTAGCCGCAGCTGAGCGGGCAATGCACACACTTGGCTCGCCCCATTCACGCCTCCCGCGCGCGCTCTCTCTCTCGCTCCGTGTCGCGTTGCTGCTGGTTACCCGACTCGCCCGTCGCCGCCGCTTTTCTCTCCCAGTCAAATTGCTGCACTCCCGAGACCGCTCGCGAGAGTGGCGGACCAGCCGTGATCAAATTTGCGGCCGCGTGGGGGTGGGGGTGGGGGTGTATTAGCGGGGAAGATGTGGTTTTTTTAGCGGGGAGGCGTGGAGATGCTATGCGGGAGAGAGGGCGGTGTCGGTGCGCGTGCGCGAGGGGGCGCTACGAGAGCCGTCGCAGACGATAGTTGAGGGGGGCGATTACGTTGTCGCATTGTCGCCGCTGTTGCGCTTGTGTTTTTTTTTGCTTTGTCGAGGCGAGAAAGGCATTGTGGGAATGTTGTTGTCGTCGCAAGGGAAAAAATTAGCTCAATTTTTTTCGTGGTTTTGCCAGAAAATGCTTGAAGTTTTTCGCGTGGTGGGATTTTAAACGGGTAATAATGGGTGTTGCTGCTCTTTGGTTGTGTGCGAGCGTGGAATATAATAACTGTAACTGCGCACCTGGCCTGACGTATTTAGATTCGTGAACGTTGTATAGGTGTGCACGGGAATAACTTTGTTATAGACTAGAAAAAAGAAAGAAATTCTAGCAAGGCCTAAACGTATTTAAAATCGCCTATTTTATTTATATACTTTATTTGTTTATATTGCTTTATATTTTGTTTATATCGATACGGAAGAATTCCAAGCCTTAAAAATTAGAAAATTACAAACGCATACAGAAGCTTATGTGATCTAAAAGAATGTACTCATATTAAATCTTGACCATGTAACTATCTTAATAGAAAACGCCTTTCTATTTATAATTCTATTAAAATATTAAAATAATTATTAGGACAAAATCAGCATTAGTTATTGTAAAATACATACATAGAAATTCTTGCATAGGCCTATTCTAGTTAACAACAAATGTTATGTTGTGAATATGGTGATAATAATGACAAAAATGCATGATAAAAATAATGATAAAACTGTGAATTTATTTTTGACCGCATCTAGTGTATACGAATGTCTGCGTATTATTATCTAGTGTGAAACATTGGTTCCCCAGCAGCCCTACTAAATATCAGATGATTTATCGAATTATTTTACTATTTAAAATAAATAAAAAAAACATTTATGTGAGTGTGTCTACGTGTGCGTACACTCGCTCGCTTTTTGCGTGTAATATAAACTACGCACAATACGCGCGCGCACGCACTCTCTCACACACGCACACACACACACACACACACACACACACACACACACACACACACCGATGCACACATATATACTCCCACCATGCATGCATGTTCTATCAAACTTCTCTCTCGTCGCTTCCCTTCTCTTTGCGTCGCTCTCTCTCTCTCTCTCTCTCTCTCTCTCCCTCTCTCTCTCTCCTCTCTCTCTCTCTCTCTCTCTCTCTCTCTCTCTTCTCTCTCTCTTCCTCTCTCTCTCTCTCTTCTCTCTCCTCTCTCTCTCTCTCTCTCTCTCTGCTACTCTCTCTCTTCTCTTTTCTGCGTCTCTCTCTCCTCTCATCTCCACTCCTCTTGCTCTGGCGTCTCTGCTCTCTCTCTCATCTCTCTCTCTCTCTCTCTCTCTCTCTCTCTCTCTGCTACCCCTCCCCCCAACACCGACACCAAGCATCACTCTCACTCTCTCGTTATGGGCGCGCTGTTGCAGTGTGATTTTAATCTATGTGTAATTGATGGCGTGACGCGCTATTAGTTTTTGATGCTGAATTAATGATGATACTCTCACAATTTCATTGGGAGCAGATAGCTGTCGACGAGGTGAGCGAGAGTCAACGCTGACAGTAGCTCTAGGGCTAGTTAGACGCCCCTCATCCGACACACATACATCGCCGACGCACGCACGCACGAACGTACGCACACGACACACACACAACACACACACAACAACACACACACACACACACACACACACAAATACACACACACACACACCACGCACGCACGCACAGACATACGCGCGGACGCGCGCACACACACCCACATACATGCACGCCCGTACCCCACACACCCATCTACCTATACCTAGCCGCCGACCAACTGCTAATCTCCAAAAGTCGCCCCTCTCGACGTCTATTATCGGTGAGCGGCACGGCGGCGGTGTGGAGTGGCGACGCTTGGCGCCGGAGTACGGCATGTCTCTGTACGGGAGGGAGGGTGGTGGGTGGGGGTGGAGGGCGGTGGGTGGTGGCGGGTCGACGTCGGCGCACGAACCGCTGCGCCCCGCGCGCGGACACGAACGCACGCACGCACGCAGACGGTCGTTGAACATGATTCACGAGAGAAAATGTCGGTCAAGTGGCTTCAGTCGGTTCTCGAGAGCCTAATACGCGCCGGATTTCGGCGGCCGTGGCGTCGGCGGTGGTGTCGGCGGGGCTGTAGGAGTCACGCGTGATGGGGGGGAGGTGGGGGAAGGACGCGCATCGGTGGCAGAAACGCTGCGTGTGGCATCCAGTGTGTGAGAGAGGGAGAGAGGGGGAGGAAGGAGGGAGGGAGGTAGTGAGGGAGGCGACGGTGGTAGGTGTTATTTACTGGGGACCACCTTTCTGCGTGTGGCAACCGGTGTGAGGGAGGGAGGGAGCGGGAGAGGGAGCGAGGCGGCGGTGGTACTATAGGTGTTATTTACTGGGGTCCACCTTTCTGCGTGTGGCAACCGGTGTGAGGGAGAGAGGGAGGGGTGAACAGTGAGTGAGTCGGTGACATTGCTAGGAGTCACGCATGTGGGACCCGCATATAGGAGCATCAGCCCAGTGGGGAGAGGAAGGGAAGGAGAGACGATGGGAGAGAGAGAGGGCGGAAGGGTGGGGTGGAAGGAGGAGGTAGTGGCTACCCGGGAACTTCTGCACCGTGGTGAGTTAGGGAGGCAGTTTGACAGTTCAGTAGTGGTGTACGTGTGCGCGCGCGCGTGTGTGTGTGCGTGCGTGCACGCGCGCATGCGCATTGGTGTATTGAATGTAAAGGACCGTCAGTATCGGCTATTTGTAGGAAATTTGCTTTCTATTATTGCTGCGTTTATGCGCGCCGAAATAAAAGCCATGATTATAACTGCAAAAGTCGGAAATATTTAAAAAAAATCCGTGGCCATCTTTTAAGGTTTTTGTTCTGAGAGACAAATCCGGTTTTATCATCGTTTTCATCTGTTTGGAAATTCGAGAAATCTGGTTTAATCCACACTCGTGGTATTACATTCCGAATAATTTATGTTAATGAATGCTGAACATTGTTTGTACACTGTACACTTCACTCATTTGTTTATTTATATGCGACTCTAACTAAGAATATGTTCGCGCCAATTTAATGATTCGTTGCGAGGAATACTTTATTAGTGCACACATAATACGAAATAGCTAAGTGCAGTCGTGATAGTCTCTCACTGACTCAATCTTCTCTCTTTCTCTCTTTCTATCTCTTCGCCCGACTCCCTCTCTAGCCCTGTCTCCCCCCAATCTCTCTTTCTCTACACTCTGTCATTCTCATTCCCTCCTCTCTCTCCTTCTCTCTCCTACGCCCCCGGGTCGATGTCACCTCTTTTTGCCTGCGGCTAGGGAATGACGCGTTACCACACACCGCGAGTGGAAAGCGGGAGAACGACCCCGAACATCGCACGTTGATAGGGGGACGTCAGCTAATCGCGCATCCCCATACCGTGATGTGTACGCACGCATATCGATATATATAGAGAGAGAGAGAGAGAGAGAGAGAGAGAGAGAGAGAGAGAGAGAGAGAGAGATAGAGATAAAAAGATAGATGGATAGAGAGAGAGAGAGAGAGAGAGAGAGAGAGAGAGAGAGAGAGATAGAGATAGAGAGATATAGATATAGATGTACAATAGTGTGCCCCCTTGTGTCGCGCGTGCGTGCATTTCCCAATCGCCGCCATAACCCGCGCTCCGTTGGAAGGGGGCCGTACGTTAAAAAAAGTAGCGTAGCTGGCGTGGTAGTGGTGTGGTAGTGGGTAGTGTGGCGTAGCTGGGGGGAGGCTGGGTGGTAGTGCGAGTGGGTGGGGGTCGGAGAGAGAGAGAGAGAGTATAAAGGCGGCTGGCGGTAATTACGCGGCAGACGATGGCGGCCCCGTCTTTGTCGGGTGCGGGCGCGCGCGGGAGAGGGAAGTGCGGGGGCCGCGCTCGTCCGCCGCGTAATTCTGGGTCTTATCTTCAGTAAATAGCACAAAATGAGCAAACATGCTCAAGTGGGCCGACGAGAGGCTGCCACCCAGGCCGAGTCGCAGCTGCCCCCCATGCACCGGCCGACGTCGCCACCGAGCCTTTGTCTTGGCCCCGGGGAGGAGTGGGGGGGTGTCGAAAACAGTTGAACACCATCGGCGAGCAAACATGCGCATGCGCGCGGTGCTGCGTGCGGGGGGAGGAGGGGGGGGAGGGTGTTGTAGAGAAGTCGCGAGAAATTAACAAACAGCGAAATTAACGCGTGCGGAATTATTTCCATTCATCGTCGACAATGTCGCAAGGAACTGCACGCCGGCTTGATGTCGCTGTAGTAGTCCCACGGAGAGCGGAAGAGCTCTTTCAACCGCACGCCTTTGTGTCAATACGCAAACTGCTCACAGTAATATCTCATTTCAGTATCCATGTGAAGCGGGCGCGCGCGCGCGATGCGTCGTAATACAATTTTCGGGCGAATATGAGTTTCTAGCCGCGGCTATTTGCCGTTTCGAATTGAGTATGCCTGTTGTTGGCTGATAAAATTGCTTTCAATTTCGTAAACAAATTGCGTTCGGGCATATTTCATATCCAACTCGGGAGTCGAATGCGACCGGCTTTGATCGCGTTACGATTTCGCTGGATTATGCAATTTCGTTTTGTGATGCAAAAATGGCCCGTTTCGTCGCGTTTAATTCAGACGCGGCCCTAATTCGTCTCTCCTTTCAGCTTGAGTAATGGAACTTCAAAATAGCCTCGCACTATTGTGGAGCATCGTTTCTCTCACAACTGAAGCCATTTTATTGGCAGCTGAATTGAAATCACACTATGATACACGCGCTGGGCGTGTGCGCGCGCGTGCGTGCGTGCGTGTGTGCGTGTGTGCGCATTTGAGCACGGGCCCATGACTGTTTGACGGCGCGTGTGAGCGTGTTTTATTCTAACGGGTGTAAGCGTTAAGCACGCGCGGCGTAGCTATTGGGCATTTATTTTGTTAAAATATATATTGCTATAGGAAGTATAGTATATTGTCGCAAATGATTTTACAAAACACTATCATTATGCCGTGTCTGTGCCGAGGGTATGTTAGTAAAAAAACGCAAGGAGGTGCGGGGCAATTGGTTATATAACGCATGAATACAATATTGCCACATTTTTTTAATATTTTGCGTGCGCGTAAGAATATTGTGAAGCTTATTCTTTATACAACTCCTGATATATTGTAAACGCTAACTCTTACCAGTTATAATAATTTCATCGAAAGCATGGTATGAAATAAGGAAGAGGTAATTTAACATGGATTTCGACTTCTATTATAGTCATGATTAACCCCAGTAAAATAGTGTTGGTTAATTTTCAAATTCACACACTGTGTTTAAATATGGTTCTACTTCAATGTAATCATGCAGGAGTACATGATAAACTAATTTCTTCGTCTAGTGTTTTCCACATACACGTACTCCTGATATAATGATACTTCGCTATGCTTTCCCGTGATAATACTCTACCATGCATGCATTCGTGGCATGTATATTTTTTAATGAAAGGAAGTGCTGGCTATAGCACTTGGTTAGCACTAATAATAGTAGAAGTAGTAATTAGTTAATAATAAGAGCAAACTTATGCAATTCGTTGTTAAATAACGCTGACGTGTTGTTTACTTTATTATCACTGTGTCACAAAAGAAGAATATTTATTGTCCTATCTTAGTACGACCATACCTAGTAGTTTTATTTTTAGCGTATTATATTTGTCGTTTAATATAAGGGCACTAATAATAGTTGCTATATTACTATTTGTATAATTTATTACGGTAGCGGTGCAATTTTACCTAGCGGATGTTGACTGGTTCTATCATTCAATCTCATGTTCATCTCGTGTCAAATTAGCTAACAGCGCGCGCCTTTCACTCGCAAGACTTTGAATTGGATTATACTTAACTATACTTATACTTATATAGGTATATATATATATATATATATATTCGCCTGCTGTACGTAGTTAGCGCCTTGCGTTGTTGTAATTGCAACGGCAAGCATGGCGATGAGAGGAAGCGCATCCTTTAGATCGTGTACATAGTGGCACACGCACGCCGAGGCCTTTTTGTCCGAATGGCAGCCTTCAGTCAACTCCTTCAGCAGGAAACGAGGGGAGTGCTCGTAACAAGGGGAGCACACATGCGGCTCTTGAGCCGGCGTAGATCGGGCCCCGTGTTGATACGCAAGCACCCTTCTAGTACGGTGGAATAACCCGAGCGCGGTTAGCTAGTACCTAACAGCTCGCTCTCTGGCAGTCGAGTCTCCCTCCTTAACGCCCACCCGTGTTTGATATCCCGATGGCTCTTAATATATCCAGAGCAGATCTACATCGTGCACACACACGCGCGCGCGCACTGTGGCTGAATGGTGGGGTGTAGCACTGTTCAGGGGCTGTCGCGAGAACTCTTTCTTCCTACTAACGCGCGCACGTGTGTGCGTGTGTGCGTCTGCGTGTGTGCGTCTGCGTGCGTGCGTGCGCGCGTGTGTGTGTTCGCGGACTCTCTGGGCCTTGCTCTCCAGGCCGGACCGAGGGTGCTTGTATGATTGCTGAAGTGTCGTACAACCTGATAGCTGGAGGTGAGCGAGAGGCCGATGTGTCGTCGTCGTCGTCGTCGTCCTTGATGCTGTGGGTGTGTGTGTGTGTGTGTGTGTGCGTGTGCGTGTGCGTGTGCGTGTGCGTGTGCGCGTGTGCGCGTGCGTATGTGTGTGTATGTGTGTGTGCATGTGCGTGTGTATGTGTGTGTGCATGTGCGTGTGT
>NW_014577094.1:253132-255877 GCF_000485595.1 Priapulus caudatus | reverse complement strand
TATATATATATATATATATATGTATATTATATATATATATATATATGTATGTATATATATATGTATATATATATATATATATATATATTATATATATATGGCCGCCCGCTCGCTGCCTCCTTGCCCGCCTCTCTATGTGCGTCCTTGTCTGCAGACCCTGTCTGCCTGCCTCCATGCCTCCATGCCTCCCTACCTTCCTGCCTCCCTGCCCGCATGCCCACATAATAGCGTCAGGGCTTCCTCCTCTCTCTCTCTCACTCGCGCGTTTGTTTCAGCGCGCCAGTGTTCTTTAATTTAGAAGGTGCCAGATGAATTATAGCGCGCGCGCCTGATGTAGTGGCTCGGCCATTATGCTGCCGCCGCGACGCCGCGCCGCGCCGCGCCGAGCAGACGTGCTTCAGTGCTGCCGCTATACGACGCGGCGCGGCGCGCTTTGATCCCAGCGATTCACGCTCGCTGACATCGACTATCTGTATACGCGCATGCTGCCCGCTGCACATTCGCCGCCGCCGCCGCTGCTGCTGCTGCTGCTGCTGCTGCTGCTGCTGCTGCTGCTGCTGCTTGCCGTACTTAATCTCGACTGATACGTACGACGGCGACAAAGGGGGGCGTTGATGATATTAATTTCCTGCGGCGCGGCGGCGGCTCCGCACGGCTGAAGCGACGGCGGCTGACGACAATGGTGGCCGTGCGGGGCCGCAGCGCAGCGCCTGTTATTTTAGCGCGGCGCTCGGCTAAATTGAATCCGCATCGCTCGTTCGTTTCGTCGGTTCGTTCGTCGGTTTTAGTTGGCTGCGTCGAGATTTCTGCGCGCGTCGGGTGGGGGTGGGGGTGGGGTGGGGAAGGCTTAACGACGGTGCTCAGCCGCTAATACCGTCGGTTGGCAGGAAGACACTGCTTTGAGAATGAATAAATATTTTCATCCGCGTGCGCGGTCTGGCTTAGTGCCTGGATGGCGACGGGCTGCGCCGCGGCGTATATACGTCGCGCGCCCGCTGCTATTATCGTACTTATATAAGGCGCGTTGTCGCAGGCTATAGCTTCCATTAGGCATATTGTCATTCGTCAGTGAGAGTTCCTGTATGTTTGTTTCTCTCGGTTTCCTTCCTGCCTCGCCGTGTTCTTTCATACGTTTACACGCTTGCTTTCTTTCACGCTCTTTCTCTGTCGCTGGTCGTTCGACCCTCGCTTTGTTTTTCCATGCCATCTCTCTCTTCCTCTGTTTCCACCTCTTTCCTAAAGCTGTCTCCACGTGACTTGTTGTCGCTGCCGCCACGTGCACTATCGCGCTTTCTCCCCTCGGCACCCCTCCGCCTCTATCCACGCCCATTTCTCCCCACCACTCTCGCGTGCTTTCTCCCTCTCTTCTTCTCTCTCTCTCTCTCTGTATCCATCTCTTTATCTCTCTGCCTCTCTTCGCGCGCACGCACGCACGCACGCACGCACGCACGCACGCACGCACGCATACGCACTGCCTGTCTGTAGGTGAAGTTGAAGTAGTGGATGTGACGTGCACGTGTAAGCCGATTAGCTTTCGGTCGCTTCATTCTCCCCGCGCGCACGATGGCTTCATCATTACCACCGTACCTCGCGCTTAGCAGTTTCCGCCGCCTCGTCCCCGGCCGCCTCCCCAGCAATTATGCGAGTGATATATTAATTGGCCAGATGCGGGACAGATTTGTAGCATTTTGCTGATTACGCGCGCATTGTCGGGATGCGGTCGTCGCCGAGTGTGTGTACGTCAGGAGCATGTGACTCGATGCTGCCAGCCCGCCCGCCCGCCCCGGCCGCGCGCGCTCTATCGGAAAATGAGAGATTATGCGGTTCGGGTATTATTCTTGCTCGGTAGCCGCGAATCATTGTGCGAGCAAGCAAGCGGGACCCAGTCAAGTGCGTGGGTATAATTGTGCATAGGATGTGTTTGTGCGCGCGCGCGCGTGTGTGTGTGTGTGCGCGTGTGCGCGTGTGCGTGCGTGTGCGTGTGCGAGTGTGCGTGTTGTGTGTTGGATTGTTGTGTGGGGAAATGCCGCGAAGAGTTATATTGACAAAGTTTTTAACCTGCAGAAACGTTTTTCGCGGTTGATTCTAAACATTCGTAGACCTTCAGATGCCCGCACTGAAGAAATCTTTTCGCAGCTAGGTTTTATGACTGTTCGCCAACGTTTTTATTACCATCGATCTCTTTTAACTTACAAAATTTTACGTAAGCAGGCACCAGCCTATATCTTGACGATTTTTTTACTTTTAAACATGAAGTGAGCTCCAGACGGACGCGTAGTGTGTGTGCAGATGAAGCGCGTTTGTATCCGCCCCGTGCACGCACTGAAATGCTACGAAAATCGTGTCGGTGTACGGCGGCATCTGAGTGTAATAATTTACCTCCTGACGTTCGAGATGCCCCCACCATTTCTTCCTTTAAAGTCCGTCTAGAGAAAATCTTGCCCTATCAATAGGGCCCATTGTGCTCTACTTACCCCGTACAATTTCAGTCCAAGTACTTCAACTCTTATTGTGTATTTATTTAATATTTAACCGTTCTGTTGCTGTGAGACGGCCATGTGGAAGATAGGTCCGCACCAATTTATTGTGTCTGTACCTAACATGTTTTACCGTCGTTAAATAAAGTGTTTACTTACTTACTTACTTGTGTGTGTGTTTGTGTGTGTGTGTGTGTGTGTGTGTGTGTGTGTGTGTGTGTGTGTGTGTGTGTGTGTGTGTGTGTGTGTGTGTGTGTGTGTGTGTGTG
>NW_014577094.1:251168-253122 GCF_000485595.1 Priapulus caudatus | reverse complement strand
AGAACAACTATTTATCATATATTAGCGCAAATTAAATTCAGCACATATCTTATCTATGCCTACGTTCGAAAGCACAACGTCATCGGCTAACAATACAGTTATTTCGATCACCCCTAGAACAACCCACTAACGTGAACACCACATATCCCATCCTTGCCTGCATTCATGAACAATCATTCCTAGAACAACCCACTAACGTGAACACCACATATCCCATCCTTGCCTGCATTCATGAACAATCATTCCTAAAACAACCCACTAACGTGAACACCACATATCCCATCCTTGCCTGCATTCATGAACAATCATTCCTAGAACAACCCACTAACGTGAACACCACATATCCCATCCTTGCCTGCATTCATGAACAATCATTCCTAGAACAACCCACTAACGTGAACACCACATATCCCATCCTTGCCTGCATTCATGAACAATCATTCCTAGAACAACCCACTAACGTGAACACCACATATCCCATCCTTGCCTGCATTCATGAACAAACATTCCTAGAACAACCCAATAACGTGAACACCACATATCCCATCCTTGCCTGCATTCATGTCAGAACAATCATTCCTAGAACAATCCACTGACATGAACACCACATATCCCATCCTTGCCTGCATTCATGTCAGAACAATCATTCCTAGAACAATCCACTGACATGAACACCACATGTCCCGTTCCTGCCTGCGTTCATGTCAGAACAATCATTCTTAGAACAACCCACTAACGTGAATACCACATATCCCATCCTTGCTTGCATTCATGTCAGAACAATCATTCCTAGAACAACCCACTAACATGATCAGCGCATCCCAGCCCGTCTTGAGTAACAACCATCCCTTGAATAACGCGCTAACACGATCAGCACATATCACCGCCTGCATGCCAGTACAGGCCAGTAGCCACTAATCTACTCGGCACGCACGTATCTCGCATAACGCAATCGCTAATCGAATAACGAGTGATTAAATCATGATTAACTCCGAGACTGAACCGTAGGCGCTCGATCGTACATGTCTATCTCGCAGCGCAGCAGCAGCAGCAGCAGCACTCGTTATTTGTATTCGTTGGTTTCTCCGTTTATTTGTGCATGTGATGCTAGTCAATATAAACAGGCGAGTTGCGAAATGCCTGATAGCTAGCTAGCCGTACGTACGTACACGCTGTTGGCTTCTGAGTGCCATGTCGTTGACAGATTTTCGTGATTATTATGCGAATTATTATTATGGGATAGGTTTTAGGCCCGAACTCTCAGCATATTCAATGGCGTTTGAATATTCTGTAGGATTTTAAGCCTCTCCGGCGGTAAATCAAGCATGTTAATTGCCGGCGAAAGCAGACGGCATATTGCGCCTCGGCATGAATTTATATTTGCGCCGCCTCGCGTGCGAACTGCTAACAATTCACAGCATATGCCGAGTCGGCATCACTCGAAACACAAGATTCACTCTCGCCCACGTCGCGAAATGCACGTCGGGGAGGCCAGCATCGCAAAGTTAAACATTAAATCGGCGCAATTCGCACTCGCGATCGCACCCTTTAAAATTACGATTTACGAATTTCCCATCGCCTTTTGAAAATGCGCGTGCGTGTGTGTGTGTGTGGAGCGTGTTTCTAAGATTTTCGCATATACATATATACATATGTGTCTTCTATGCGCGAGTAAGTAGTGATAAGCGCCGGAGCGATGAAGCGATGGTTTTTACTTGTCCGTAATTCCACCACTGGCCGAAGATGGTCGCACGATGCTCATAACTATAAGCTACTCTGCCGTGTGAATGTGATATTTTGTTTACCGAACATCTTTGTAATGCGTTGAACAGTTGCATAGTTTATCATTATGGCGTATACACACACGCACGCGCAGACACACATGCAGGCTCTCTCCCTCTCCCCCTCTCTCTCTCTATCTGTCTATCTATCTATCTATCTATCTATCTATCTA
>NW_014577094.1:244269-247892 GCF_000485595.1 Priapulus caudatus | reverse complement strand
GAGAGAGGGGGGGGGCGAGAAAGAAAGAGAGCGAATATATATATATATATATAATTATATATATAATATATACGTGTGTACGGACGTGCGTGCGTGTGTGCGGGCGTGCGTGAGTGTGTGTAGTTGAACTTAGCGCACGGGTCGGGATGGTGGAGGGTGAGCATGCATCGCTGGTATGCGGCAGGGTCCTGCGGCCCTCCACAGCGAGGGTGGTGTCTTACACGGGGTGAGGGGGAGGGGAGGCACCAGCGTCTCTAGTTCTCGGCATGCAGTCGCGAGCGCTTCGGCGCGTCGCTATTGTTGATTTCAATCAGTAAAATGCAAATGCGAATGGAATTTTCTTATTGCTTGTGAGCCGGCACTTGTATATCGTCTCTGTCTCTTCTTCTCTCTCGTTCTCTCTCTCTCTCTCTCTCGCCTTTTCTCTCTCTCTCTCTCTCTCTCTCTCTCTCTCTCACTCGCTTTCTTTCTTTCTCTCTCCCCTTCTCTCTCTCTTTATTTTTTTCTCTCTTTCTTTCTCTCTCTCTCTATCTCTGTCTCTGTCTCTCTCTACTCTCTCTGCCTCTCTCTCTCTATCTCTGTCTCTGTCTCTCCCGCGCGCTCTCTCCCTCCCTTTCTCCCCCCTCTCTCCTCTCAGCCCCCCACGACTAGTTTGCTGCCTCGCGCGCGCGCTCTCTCTCTCTCTCTTTCTCTGCCTCGCGCGCGCTTTCTCTCTCTCTCTCGTGCGTTTTCATTATTGATGTGTCGTATTTTGCCGAGTGGCGGCGGCGCGGGACACGTGGGAGCTTTCCTAGCCGTTGAAGAATGGCTGGCATATTGTACCGTAATGAAGTTAGCATGTCCTGTGGATGCAACATTGCCACTCGCGCGTAATTTTATTATTCTGTCCAGAAGAGCGCTGCATTGTGCGAAATGCCTGCGATATAATAATTTTATTCAAATGCCCTGAAAGGGGTTCATAATTAGGTTATGGCCTGTTCTCAGAGAGAGAGAAAGAGGGTTGGGGGAGCGGAGGCAAGGGATAAGAGTGGCAAAACCTGAGATTTGTGCGAGATGCTTGAAGTGGTGAGAACTAGCTTGCTAGTTGAATGGAATTGAATCGATCATTCTCCGTAAAGCCCAGGTGGCGTGAGGCTGTTCAGCAACTAAAACCTAGTATAACTGAGTAAATAGTGTGCGTACGCGCATGCATGCGCGCGTGGCGTGTGCATGTGCGCGTGGCGTGCCGGTGTGTGTGGGCGTGCGTGCGTGCGTGCGTGCGTGCGTGCGGCCGTGGTGCGTTTAAGTGTGTGTGTGTGTGCGTGCGTGCGTGCGCGCGCGCGCCGTGCGTTGCGTGGTGCGTGCGTGCGTGCGTGTGTGATGTGTGTGTGTGTGGGGTGTGTGCGTGCGTGTGGGTGCGTGCGTGCGTGGCGTGTGTGTGTGTGTGTGTGTGTGTGTGTGTGTCATCACAGGTGCGCAGTATAATTGTACGTGTGTGCGTGCGCATCTGAACGTGCGTGCGTGTATGCATGTGCGTTTACGTGTTTCGGCGCACATATTCATGCATATTCATTGCATTTAAGTGCAGCAAGGTGTCCATAGAATTGCACCATGGTTCCTCCACGCCTGATGATGGACTCAACTGTCTTGTCTCAGTATGCCTCCATAGTCTCATTGTCTCTTTCTAAGCCCATATAGATAAATCGATACATCGTGTGTTCTCACCCCGGCACGCAGTGTCTGGTATTGTCTCACCGTATAATGTACGGATAATATATATATAAATATATATATATAATATATATAATATATATAATATATTATATATTGGAGCTTCGTGTTGGCTCTCTCCATGTCAGCACTGCCTCACGTTGTATCGCGAGCGCGTTGTCGGTGTGTCTTTTGCGTCTCATATTTTTCTCACTATGTTGCATTTCTCTCCGCATACCTTCCTCGTTCGCTCGCCCTGTTTCGCTGTCTCTGACTCCCTCTCTCTCTCTCTCTCCTCTCCTCGCCCTCTCTCTCTCTCTCTCTCTCCTCTCCTTCTCTCTCTCTTCTCTCTCTCTTTCTCTCTCTCTCTTCTTCTCCGTCTCACATTACAAATGTAACAAACAAAAGAATCAATCATTCACTCTGTGTGGGGCCTCTTAGACAATCAAATCTCTCCTTGTTCCTCTTCCCCCTACAATCAAAATCTCAAGTCACACACCTCTCTCTCAGCCTGCGTAAACCGGCACGTACACCTCCCGTTCAATTCACACACCTGCACAGCCCCACTCTCCCTCATGCGACTAAAACTGCCCGCGTCCCGGGAATAATCCGATCTCGCACCCAACTTGAAACATGTCCCTCTCTCCCAAATACCCTCACTATTCTAATCGACTCAACAACCGTTTCATCTCCTCCTCATCTCCCTCACTCTCTCTCTCTCACTCTCTCTCCTCCTCATCTCTCTCTCATGACTCTCGTACGGGAAGTACGTCCACGCTCATCTACTCCTCTTCCAAATGCTCCCTCCCACTCTCTTCTCCTCTCTCTCTCCCATCCCGAGTCATTGAATCTACCCGTAGTGCTCTCTCCTCTCTCGTCTTCTCTCGTACTCGTCTCATCCTACATCTCTACTCAGGAGCTCTCTGAAGCCTCTCTCTCTTAGTCTCTCTCCTCTCCCACTCTCTCTCTCTCCTCTCTCTCGACGTCCTCATCTCTCAATCTCGGTCATCTCTGCTCGTCGCCGTCATCTCCCATCCAATTCTCTCTCTCGAGGAGACATCTCATCGCTCTCTCTCTACTCTCTCTTTCTCTCGCTTCTCTCGCTGCTCTCTATGCTCACTCGTCTCTCCTCGTCGACGCGTCGCCTCGTCTCCCTCCTCTCTCCTCTCTCTCCTCGCCCTTCCCTCCTCTCTTCTCTCTCCTCCCTCTCTCTCTCTCNCTACACACACCCTCTCTTCCGGCGCCCTCTGTACACGCCCTCTCTTCCGGCACCCTCTATACACGCCCTCTCTCGTCCAATCTCTCGCCATGTCTCTCTCCCTTGTCTTCTCTGCTATGATATACTTTTGCTCTCGTGCTCGCTCTCTTTTCCTCTCTACCCAGTCTCTCTTTTCTCTCCCCTTTCTCTCTCCTCCCCCTCTCTCTCTCTCTCTTCTCTTTCCCTGTGTCTCTCTCTGTCTCTCTCTCGCGTGGCAGCGTTCGGGTCTCTTCCGCGCCCGACGCTCGCGCGCGCTGCGTTCGTTGATGTTACTTTGGCTGCCCAATGATGCCTATTATTCTGGGAGAAGGATCGAGATTTGCTGACCGATCATGTCTGATTGTGCACAATTGTGTGGAATTCGTCGGCCAAATGAGATAGATACCTAATTGCGGGGCACACTGTTGTGCTTTGTTGGTAAATACGGTCATATGCTGGCGCGCGCGCGGAGGCCCATCGCGCATCATCAGAGAGCGAGAGAGAGAGGGAGAGAGAGGGCGAGCGAGAGAGAGCGTGGGGGAGAGAGGGAGAGCGAGAGCGAGAGGGACAGGGACAGGGAGAGCGAGAGCGAGAGGGGGAGGGAGAGGGAGAGGGAGAGTTAGAGAGAGAGGGGAGGGGAGTGAGAGCGAGAGGGAGAGGGGAGAGAGAGAGAGAGAGAGAGAGAGAGAGAGAGGGA
>NW_014577094.1:233373-240873 GCF_000485595.1 Priapulus caudatus | reverse complement strand
TTTATAGCTTTATAATAATACAGGTATTATTAGGCTCTTGATATATATATATATATATATATATATATATATATATATATAATGTAATATATATATATATCTATATATATATCAAGAGCTAATCATACAGCTTTATAATAAAGCTTTATAGCTTTATAATAATACAGGTATTATTAGCTCTGATATATATATATATATATATATATATATATATATATATATATATATCGTAGGTGTATATACGGTGGCATGCCTGATTTACCATTTTCCTCATTGTGCACCTTTTTGGCGGTCGCAATTATGCCGGTGACAGTCAGGGTGCATCCTCGAGCACATCGTGCATCCATGTGTTGCACCGCCCCCACCACCACCATCATATCACCTCAAAAAAGCGTTTGCCGTTGTACGCGCTGTGCTCGAGATTGTACCGTCCGTCTGTCTATCTGTCGGTCTCTCGGTCTGAGAACGAGCTTGTTTGCGTGTGCCGTGTTCCAGTCTTGATATCTATCGCACTTGGGTGCAATCGTGTTTGATGTTGATGTTATGAATCTTGTGCATTGTGCGTGCGTGTGCGCGCGCGTGTGTGGGCGTGCGCGTGCCTGCGTACGTGTGCATGTGCGTGCGTGGGTGCGTGCATACGCGCGCGTTGTTTGTGGTATATATATAGCCGTGTTTGGAGCGTTGCTTGAGCGACGCATTGCGCCGTGTAATACACTCTGCTGTAACACTCTGAAGCCCTCTGGACACCATACGTGAGCCTACAGTATTCCGCAGGTGCGGGATAAACTTGAAATAGTTACAGGGGTGTTGCTACTCGGGGTCTGTAGTGGCGCTCGTTGTGCTGGTGCAGTATTTCTTGTTATAGTGTGCATTCAACCCCTTCTCGCGCCTCTTCGGTTACAAGCGCTTAGTGTGGTCGCGTTCGCGCACGTGAGTGCTTGTTGCTTGTGTGCGTGGCTGCGCGCGCGTGTACGTGTGTGCGTGTACGCGTGCATGTGCGTACCTGTGCGTGCGTGTGGGTAGCCAATATGCCTTGCTGCTTCAGACAGGATAAGAAGACTAGGGACTTTACCTCACGGCCACACGGACTTTGTACACACACGCGCACGCACGCACGCACGCACGCACGCACGCACGCACCTATACGTGGCTTCATCCAACCGTGCGAGTGGTGCCTGGCTCTCCCTCTCTCTGTCTCTCTCTATCTCCCTTTTGTATCTCCCCATCTCTGTCCCTCTCTCTTCCCCCTCTCTCTCTCTCCCTCACTCTTTCTCGCGCGCTATTTCTTCTCTCCCTCTCATCTCCCCTCTCCCTCTCTCTAATTTGCCCCATCTCTCTCATCTCCCCTGCTCTCTCTCTCATCACCCCCTCTCCCCTCCCCCTCTCTCTCTCTCCCTAATCTCCCTCTCTCTATAGATCGCAGCCCGCCCGATTTTGCGGCTCATCCCGCCGCATTACGTGCGGCTTGGCGGTGTCACATGCGAGCCGGGGAGAGCCGGGCCAGACTGCGCTGACAGGCGGGCGCGCGGCGGCGGCGGCGGCCATCAGTTGTTGACAGTGGCGCGATGGCCATTTCAGCATCTTAACTCGCGTACTTCTCGCGGCGGCCGAGTGCACTCTGGTGACGACTGAACAGCGGCTATCCACACGCGACAAGTGCGCGCGGTTTCATCCGGCCTCGCGATCACGTCACGGCGCGCCTTCGCTCTCGTTCTTTACCAGCTATTTTGCGTAAGGTGCTCGTATGTATGTGTGTGTGTGTGTGTGTGCGTGCGTGCGTGCGTGCGTGCGTGCGTGCGTGTGTGTGTGTGTGTGTGTGTGTGTGTGTCATACTGCTCAAAGTGCAGTGTCGCATGAGCGTTGACAAACGTCGGTGTAATACATATAGCCGTACAGCTTTGAGCTAAACGATGGTTTCAGCGCACCTATATACCGACACCTTGCTATACTAAAAACATCGTTTGCGCTAAGTGATAGCATGATGCGTGAACACAATGAATAGAGTGTGAAGAATAGTATGGACCTAGGGTTTTTTTGTACGCAGACGGTATGCCAAAAAACACATTTTTAGTATAATGTTATGGAAATCGCAGACTACTAGTTAGCTCAAATTTAGCCAGGGGTTTGTCATCGCGTGTAAGTGGTGTAAGTGTATAATATTATTATATAGCGGGAGTGAATATGACGCAAATTAGTATGCAGATGGACACTCCAGCTATATTACATAAGTCATCCTCGTGTAGTTTTGTTGCGCTCCTTTACAGATTTGTCTGTTGTATATTTTTACCATATTACGATAGGGCCTGTACGCATTTTAGTAATATTATTATGCATATGTAATGCAAAATTGATTCGTATGGAATGCATGTCATAGAAAGATGAATAATTGAAAACCCCATTTTATACGTATTTTCGTGCAGCTCCTATATACACTGTTGAATTTAATGTAAAAATTAATGTAATCGCGTTTTTTTTTTGCCAAATTAGCCAAATTTTCTAGAAAAAGAACCGCTACAAATGCAGTGACTGCATGTGGCATTATAGGCAATCGTGGCCGAAATTAACAGATTAATGAGAGATAGAAAAAATAGAAGTTTTAATTATTGGCGCAAGTTATGACAGCTGTCGACCTAGCTAGCTAGCTATACAACTATACAGACGCGTCCCTCGTGCCAGAGACGCGTGCATGCCCCGCTGTGGAGAGCCGCTGTTCATGCGTGTGCGCATGCGCGGGCGCGGAGGCTCATACACGGGGGGTTTAATTGTTGCTTGTCGTCGCAGTGGTTATTGCTACTGGCGTCTCCGCAGGTGTTAATATCGGCCGTCGGTGCGCGCGTGCCGTACGCGCTCGCGCACGCTTGGTATGGCAGACATTTTCGTACCACTTGAACATAAATTGACGTGCGACGATGACCGCAATGATGAGCAGCGCACCACGGCTTTGTGACGGACGAGACACCTTGCGTGTCACTCTGCACTCACAAAGGTGCATGCAGAATGAGAGAAAATGGTAAATCAAGCATGCCACCGTATATATGCCTCACTAATATAATATATATATATAATGTATATATATAATATATATCTTATATATTATATAAGCGGAGCTAATAACAGCTTTATAATAAAGTTTTATAGTTTATAATAATAGCAGTCATTATTAGGCTCTTGATATGATATATAATATATATAATAATATATATATATATATATATATATAACGTGTAGGTTGTATAGTACGTGCGCATGCCTGATTTACCCATTTCCTCAGATTGTGCAGCCTTTTTGGCGGTCGCGAAATTATCGCCGGTGAACAGCCAGGGTGCAATCGTCGAAGCACATCGTGCATGCCAATGGTAGTATGCACCGCCCCCACCACGCGACCGATCATATCACCGTCAACAAAGCGTTTAGCCGTATTGTAACCCGCGCTGTGCTCGAGATTTTACGGCCGACGCGTCTGTCTATCCTGTCGTGCTTCTCGATCTGAGGAACGAGCTTGTTTGCGTGTGGCCGTGTTTCGCGAGTCTTGGATATCTATGCGCAGTTGGGTGCAAGTCGTCGTTTGATGTTGATTGTTATGAAATCCGTGGGCATTGTGCGTCGCGTGTGGGATTGCGCAGCGCAGTGTGTGGCGTGCGCGTGTCGCTGTCGTACGTGTGCATGTGCGTGCGTGGCGTGCGTGCATACGCGCGCCGTTGTTTGCTGGTATATATATACCGTGTTTGGAGCGTTGGCTTGAGGCGACGCATTGCGCCCGGTAATACACTCTGCTGTAACAGCTCTGAAGCCCTCTGACACCATAGCGTGAGGCCTACAGTTATCCCCGCAGGTGGCGGGATAAACTTGAAAATAGTTACAGGGGTGTTGCTACTCGGGGTCATGTATAGTGGCGCTCGTGTGCTGGTGGGCAAGTATTTCTTGTTATAGTGTGCTTCACCCCTTCTGCGGCCTCTTCGGTTACAAGCGGTTTAGTGTGTGCTGTGTCGCTTGTCGTGAGCGCGCGCGCGCGCGCGGTACGTGATGTGCGTGTACGCGTGGCATGTGCGTGACCTGTGCGTGCGTGTGGGTAGGCCAATATGCTTGACTGCTTCAGAGGCAGGGAATAAGAGACTTAAGGGGACTTTACCGTCAGCGGCCTGTAACGGAGCTTTGTACTACACAACACACACGCGCACGCACGCACGGGCACCGCCGGCACAAGCGACGCTATACGGTGGCTTCATCGCAACCGTGGAGTGTGCCTGCTCTCCTCTCTCTGTCCTCTCTGCTATCTCCTTTTGGTCATCTCGCCAATCTCTGTCGCGTCTCTCTTCCCCCTCTCTCTCGTCCCTCTCATGCTTTCTCGCGCGCTATTTCTTGCTCTGCAGCCTCTCATCTCCGCTCTCCCTGCTCACATAATATTGCCCGCAATCGTCTCTCATCTCGCCCTGCTGCTGGCTTCTCTCTCGATCACGCACCTCTCTCTCTCTCATGCACCCCCTCTCCCCTGCCCCCTTCTCTCTCTCCCTAATCTCCTCTCTCCTATAGATCGGCAGCCGCGCGCCGATTTTGCGCTGCATCCCGCCGCATTAACGTGCGGCTTGGCCGTGTCAGCAATGGCGAGCCTGGGGAGAGCGCGGGCGGCAGACTGCGCTGACAGGCGGGGCGCGCGGCGGCGGCGGCGGCCATCAGTTGTTGACAGTGGCCGATGGCGCATTTCAGCATCTTAACTCGCGTACTTCTGTGTCGCGGCTGGCCGAGTGCCCTCCGGTGAGCGACTGAACGCGGCTAATCCACACGCGACAACGTGCGCGCCGTTTCATCCGGCTCGCGATACGCACGGCGCGCCCTTCGCTCTGCGTGTCTTTACGCACGGCTATTTTGGGCGCACGGTGGTATGGGAACCGGGGGGGGGAGTACCGGGGCGGTCGGTCGTGCGCGTGATGTGTGTGCTGTGTGTGATGTGTGGTGTGTGTGTGTGTGCGTGCGTGCGTGCGTGCGTCGTGGCGTGCCGCTGGCGTGCGTGCGTGTGGGCGTGCGTGGCGTGCGTGTCGTGGCGTGCGTTTGTGTGTGTGTGCGTGTGTGTGGCGCTGCGCGCGGCGTGTGGCGTGTGTGTGGCGTAGCTTCTGCAGCGAGGAGCCGGACACGGTGGGTATACGGAGGAGCGACGGCTAGCAGAAGCCTACTGAGCGTGACTGATTAGCGACGGCAGCTGCCGGGCACGGATGCTCCATTTATCCTCGTCTCTCTCGTGCGCCGGGCGTCTCTGCTCGATCTCTCTCCGCTCTTTTTCTCATCTCTTCCTCTGCTTCTCTCATCTCTCTCTCTCTCTCGTCTCTCTCTCTCTCATCTCTCTCTCCTCTTTCTCTCCTCTACTCTCGAGTCTCCGTCTGCTCTCTTCTCTCTCTCTCTCTCTCTCTCTCTCTCTCTCGTCTCTCTTCTCCTCCTATTCTCTCTCTCTTTCATCTCTCTCTTCCTCTCTCTCTCTTCTCTTCTACTCGTCTCTCTCATCTCTGCTCTCTCTCTCTCTCGCGTCTCGTCGCTCTTCTCTCTCGGCAGCGTCTCCTCTCTCTCTCTCTCCTCGTGCCGCGGTCTCTCCTCTCTCTCTTCTCTTGCTCTCTCCCTCGTCTCTCCTCCTCTCCCCTCTCCCTCTCTCTGCTCCCGCGCTCCTCTCCTCTTCATTCTCTTCGTCTCCCCCTCCTGTCTTCATCTCACTCTCTCTCTTCTCTCTTCGTTCCTCTTTTCTCTTTCCTCCGTCCTTCCCTCTCTCCTCTCTCTCTCTCCTCTCTCTCTCTCGTTCTCCTCTCTCCCTCCTCTCCTCTCTCTTTCGCTCTGCTCTCTCTCTGCTCTCTCTCTTCTCTCTCTGCTCTCTCTCCTTCTTCTCTCCCTTCTCCTCTCTCTCTCTCTCTCTCCTCTTTTCTCTCCTTCTTCTCTCTCCTCTCTTCGTCTCTCTCCTCTTCTCTCTGCTCTCTCTTCTCATCTCCTCTCTCTCCGTCCTCTGCTCTCTCTCTCGCTCTCTCTCGCGTCTTCATCTCTCGGCTCAGCTTGTCTGCTCTCTCTCTCCTCTGTTTAGCGGTTGTCCTCTCCTCCTCTCCATCCTCTCATTGCTTTTCCATTTCTTGTGCGAGCTCTCTCGTTGAGTTTTGTTATTGTACTGTCATGATGCTTTAAACCTTTCCTTCTTTTATCTATCGTGTGGGCGTGCTATCACTATTCCCCACTCCGTGCTTTCTCTCGAGTCTCCCTCTGGTTCTCGTCGCGGTCTCCTTATTCGGCCTTGCTGTCTGTCCGTGTGCGTGTGTGCCTATTGTTGTGTGCCTTCATGTTGTCTACTGAGTGTAACTCTCGTCTCCTCGTCTGCGTTGCATTGGGTTGTTAATAATACACTGCCGTCCAGGCCCGGCAAGGCGAGCAGTGCAGCAAAAGGCGACCAAATGATATTATAGGCTCATAGGCAACTAATTAATTAGGGCTCGTGTGTCACGATCATCGACTGGTCAACAGTCGTTGACGTGGGCGTGGAGGGAAGGAAGTTGAAAAGGGTCGTTGCGTGTGTGGAGAGTGAGGAGATGTCGAGACGGATGTCGGAAGCGCGGGATGAGGGGCCCATGAGAGTGCCCACTTAGTGAAGTAGAAGGAAAGCAGTCGAAAGGTTAGACAGTGTGGCAGTGTAGAGAGGAGAGAAGCGCAGAGGTCGAAGGAATAGTTTATGTGGCAATGCAGGGTAGGGGATGGATCGGTTTGAATGAGACGAGTGTGGGGGGGAGGGGGGGAGTGCGAAAGGTTTATGGGCTATAGTTGTGAGTGCCTTCGGGCAGGGTGTCTATTTCTATAGAAATCTTAATGCCTGCCTTGTCAGTTCCGATGTCCTGCGTGCTTTTTCTTTCCCTTTCCTTTCTCTGTGATTTTCCGCTTCGCAAATAATGATGCAATGCTCAGCATCTCTGCTTTGCATCCTTGTTTGGCCAATCATCGCGCGATGCCTTCTCGTTCTAAACACGTCAGCTTTCGTCACAGTTTCTGTCTGATTCTCCGCACGCTGCGTTTGCCGCACCCAGGTTTCCATTATTCTAACATTCTGTTTTTTCATTCTTATCGGGCCTTTCTATCTTCAATATTTTTTGAAAATCATTAACATATCGTACGTAATTACAGACAATGCCAAGCATATATACCGTTCTCTACTGTCTCTTGTCTCTAACGGTACATATTCCCTGCCTCTTCTCCCTCTCTTCTCCTCTCTCCTTCTCCTCCACCGCGCGACAGTTAATTACGTCGGCATCGCCTACGTGGTAGGAGAGCAGAGCGCGTGGCTGCCGAACTATAAATGGTAAGAAGAAATTGGATCTGTTCAGCTTCCATATTAGGGTTAGTCGATCAAAGGCGGTGTGTGCGTGTGTCGATTCAGCGGGGGCCCCCCACGGTACCGCCGCGCGCGCTGCCGGTGCACCGGTTGTAGGGGACCGGCGGCGGGTCACTCTCGCCGCGTGAGTCCACGGCGTGGCCACGTGTGCCTGT
>NW_014577094.1:223414-230914 GCF_000485595.1 Priapulus caudatus | reverse complement strand
TAGAGGCAGAGACAGACAGGAAGAGATAGAAAGAGGGAGAGAGAGAAAGAGAGAAAGAGAGAGCGAGAGCGAGAGCGAGAGCGAGAGCGAGAGCGAGAGAGAGAGAGAGAGAGAGCAGAAGAGAAGAGCGCCGCGCGAGAGACCACGTGTTATTTTAAACTGTTCTCGCAAATTGGGTGCAAATGCGTTGTTTTTCTATTCGAACGCCGACGCATAGCTCACCGATATTAAACCGTCAGGGAGCGCGTACGCGGCGTCTACGTATACACTGACTGGCGCTGCAAGCGCGCGCGCGGGGGGATATATACGAACAAGGCGAATTAACATATTAAACAGATTTCGTGCGTTTTCAATATTTGTTCAGCTCCGTGCCCACCAGCCATATTTTCACTGTTGATTTAGCATGCTGATGCATTTGTCATTTTGGGCGGATAAAAGCTTTCTGAGCCGATCTGCGTCTTCTTTCGGGGCATGATTAACATTTTGCTGTCAGTTCGCTGGCAGATATGACAGGCGACGCAAGCCGATAGCTGACACGCACATGAATACGCAATGTAGGGTTGAGATCGCATGGCTATATGTTTATGTGCGTATAGATAGATAGATTGATGTATGTGATGTGTGTGTGGTGCGTGCGTGGCGTGCGTGCTAGCGTGCGTGCGTGCGTGGCGTGTGTTGTGTGGCGTGCGTGCGTACGACGCGCACGACGGAACCGGACGGGACGCTGCTGATGGATGGATGGACGGACGAACGGAACGGCGAACGACGGACGGACGGACCGGACGGACGGATCGGATGGATTGATGATGGATGGATGATGGATGATGGATCAGATAGATTACATATCAGTACAACAGCCAGATAGTCAGATACTTAGATAGATAGACACAGACACACATATATATGTATATATATGTATATATATATATATATAATATATATAAGATATATAGAGAGAGAGTCAAAGAAAGATCACACATCTATTACATCGTATTAATAAAGAGATACTCAAGTGTATGTCGCGCTATAACGAACCTATGTCACTGTCGCGCCTGTGACTACATATAGCTCGCTGGCTACATATCGATTTTGTTCGAATGAAAATATCGTATCGCTAACTAGTTTTTTGATCTCGAGATAGATAGAAAGAGAGCGCGTGCGGGAGAGATACATAGAGAGAGAGTTGAGAGGGAAGAGAGAGAGAAGAGAGAGAGAGAGAGAGAAGAAGAGAGAGAGAGAAGCAGAGACAGAGAGAGAGAGAGAGGAGAGAGAGAAAGAGAAGAGAGACGGGACGGACGGGTACGAGACGAGGCAGAGAAGAGACAGAGAGAGAGAGAGAGAGAGAGAGAGAGAGAGAGAGAGAGAGAGAGAGAGAAAGAGAGAGATACGGGACGGGACGGGACGAGACGAGGCGAGAGAGAGAGAGAGAGAGAGAGAGAGAGACGCGATTATTATCGCGATTAAATGCAGAGGAACGAATAATAACACAATCGGTCACCTTTATATAATTATTTTATAATTATATATATTTCTAAGAAGAATATAGCGCGGGCGCATTTGCAGTCGCGCTAGTTTGATCACGGCTCGGGGCTAGGGGTTCTGTTTGTGAGCAATACTACATGTATTTGCACTCGCGCGTATATTGTTCGGTTTGATCCTTCCTGTGTGCGACCGTAACGACCACGGAACATCACCAAGCATGCACGATGAAGGAGCGACAATTGTATAGGAATTATAACAATTATTAACAGGATCCTTTCTCTCCCGCGCGCGGGGAAAGAATCCGCAAGGAAAATTTGATGCCCGTAGTTACGTTGATGCTTGCAGTATGGAGTTGGAATAAGCTTGTTCCTCCTCAGACCTGAGCAAAAAAGGTGCTCGTATGTATGTGTGTGTGTGTGTGTGCGTGCGTACGTGCGTGCGTGCGTGCGTGCGTGCGTGTGTGTGTGTGTGTGTATGCGTGCGTGCGTGCAGTGCTTGCGTGTAGTACGTGTGAGTATCCGTGCGTGTGTGCGTGCGTGTGTGCGTGCGTGTGTTCGGGGTTGCTCTTACCTTGAACGGCGTGTAACGTGGACGCTGTCAGCTCAGCTCGTCCACTTATAGCCCCGTCCGATGCCAATGCTTCTCCGATTACCGGCTAATGATCGTGTTCTGCTCGTTACATAACTATTGTGAGGAGGTGGGGGAGGTGTGCGGTTATGCGTGTGTGTAGGACGGGGTGTGGGGGGGGGGAGGTGGAAGAGCAACGGAGGAAAGACGTTAGACAGAGCCGGCAGTGTGTTCGCTTGTCACGCCGTCAGTGAATGCCTGCATTGTGATCACCTCCCCCGCCCTATGTCCGTCGCCGCGCAAGCAGCACCTATCTATCTGTCTGTCTATCTATCTATCTATATCCCTAGCTATCGCACGCGCGGTTATTCGTCGGTGCGAAATGAAACACACGCCGGAAAATTGTACCCACAATTAGTCGTAAATTGGCTCGCCGAATCTCCGGTGTCGCGCGTTAACAAGAGATACGGAGGGGTGGCGTGCGAAAAAAAAACTCGCTACTCATTAGAAGTTAATTAGTTGTGTGTGTGTTTAAAATTAAATTCGTAAATACATTTAATAGGTTGAACAAATAATTTAACTGGATGCGGGTGGGTGGGTATTGGCCGGCTCCCGGGGTCCGGTGCGGGTCGGGGCGTGAATGAGGGAGAGGGGGAGAGAGAGAGAGAGAGAGAGAGAGAGAGAGAGAGAGAGAGAGAGAGAGAGAGAGAGAAGAGAGGCGGTGTGCGCGCCGTTCCCGGAGGCTGCTTGCTGCTGCTGCGTCAATGCTGTGGGTGAAGGACCGGCAAGCATCCGTCACCCGCGCTATCGCAGCATTGTCGCAAATCGTTCCTTTCCTGTTGCCATTTCTGATGGCAGCATCGATGAATTTCGCGAGCGGCGAACTTCAAAGGCGCGCGCGGGATAAGGATGCGATGAATGAGCTAAAGGATGGCTAGAGGATGGCGGGACATCTATCTCTGTCTCGCTCTCTCGCCTCAGCCCCCTCACTCTCTCTCTCTTTCTAATCTCTCTACATCGCGCTCGTCTCTCTACTCTCTCTCTTCTCCATCTCTCTCTCTACTCTCTCTCTCTCTTTTTTCTTTTACGTTTTTATTCTTCTCGCTGCTCCCTCCTCTCATAGCTCGCTTCCTCGGCGCGTTCCATTGCCGGCGCTCTCTCTCTCTCTCTCTTCATCTCCTCTCCTCTCTCTTGCTCGCTTTCGTCTCATTCCATGCGCGCACTACTCTTTTCTCTCGTCGCTCTACTCATCTGTCCTCTCTCTTTTTCTTGCTTTCTCTCGGTGTGTCCCATTCTTGCTCTCTCGCTCTGCTGTCCTACTCTTCGCATCGCACTTCTCTCTATATACTTTGGGGGGGGTGGCTTGTTAGCAGTGACATTGCATTTCATTGCATTGACCGTACCGTCGTTACCAGTCACCCCAGGGTCCGCCAGCACGGTGGCATCCCGGCGGCACGCAGCACAAGCTTCTAGAAGCACAGTAGATCTTGTCCGCACAATAGCCACGTATTAGTTAAAGCTCCGTCGGTATTAATCGCCGGGCCTGCGAGCGCGCGGCAAGTATGCGGCGCGTAACGGACGCGGGGGGGGGGTGGGCAGCGCGCGCGCGCGTGCTCATTTCCGCTTTCGTCTGGCATTGCAATCTCCGGACCCTAGGCGTGCGATCATATAGCCACGCGCCCGTTTACCTGTCGCTGTAGGCGAACGTTGGCCGTGTGTGGTGCGTGCGTGCGTAGTGTGCGTGCGTGCCGTGCGTGCGTGCTTGCCCGGCGGTGAGGTGGGCTAATGCACGCATGAGTAGCGGTGCTGTCGAATGCAATGCTCCGCCCCCATGTTTTTCTACTAGCGAGTCGTTCGCATATCTGAACAGCCATCGCTCGTTGTTCGTTTCAACAATACAGGAAATTATTCACATACGAGGGCAAATCGATCGCTTGCATGATTTGTGCCGCGTAGTTCCAGTGCACGCTAACTGAATAAATAAAAATTTTCAGAACGACAAACATTTTTGTCCGCACAGTATACGTCGGGGGTGTGTGCGACGACCTCCATTTCTTTTCGGGTTTGGGGCCACGTTGTCAGAAACAGCATGTAAACCATGTGGTACAAAATGTCACAACCTTCGCAGCGATACTCAGCGACATAGGTTCCAATAACTATTTCATGTTTTCGACAACGGCCCCTGGCTAGGCTGACACGAGATTAGCATCGGATGACTTATGCAGTACTATCCCTCTCATGGAAAGAAATTGAGCTGGTGATGTTAGTAAGAACAGTACATGTTCTTGTTACGTGATGGAACTGAGGTTAGCATGGAGACTCCGTGACAGGACTATTTCTCTCATCGGAGCCTGATGACGAAGGGGTTTATGGGTAGCTGCGCATGGTGGGATGATGACCCTCATCAGTGATCCCTGCCACAAAAGTTCATCTACACGATTGCAACAATTTTAAATCCGCGACGAGGACGAGTGCAAGTGTTCGCGCCGCTGTCTTAAGACGATCATTAATTGTCAACAGCCGCCCGTCGCAATAGGTCGTGACTGTCGTCGTATTGTCGTCTTAATTGTCTAATCTGCCCGAGGTGTGCGTGTGTGCGCGCGATGACAGGTTTCCGTGGTCGCGCGTGTCACTTTGCAACAGTGTGGTCACTCATGATGTCGTTGTGACAACCGCGTTGTCGCCATGTCGTTTCACCACCAGACGTTGTGAACTACAGTGTTTGTCAACGCGAAAGCATATGTCACACATGTCATGGCGACCATCACGCATTGTCACACGCTATTTTAGCCATACACTAGTTGGCGGCACACACCCAGTTTTGTCAATTGACATGTCTCTTCATTGTCATGAATCACGTCCATTCAATGTCGTAAAAAATTGTCGTTTGTTCGCATTTTTTTCCGCCAGCTGCTCGCCAGCGATGGTGCCCGTTATGTTTGTGAGTCGTACAGTGCTGCGCTTCTGGCTTTTTAATGGCTGGCGCCGAGTTGTGAGTAAATAGTCGTGTTATGAAGGAAACGTTTTGATCTGCTGCGCTGCGTGGCATCTCTACTCTTATGGTAGGAGTCGGCGGCGGCGCCAGCTCAGACCGCAGCCGCCGCCACCCGCCGTAGCACCTGAGTGAAAACAAAATAGCGTTGCCATAAGCCACACAGAGTCTCCTGTCACCGACCCACCGAGTTGTGTGTTAAATTGTTACGCATTGTGTCGGGCGGGCAGGCTGCGTCGTTGAAACGAACATCGATTTTTCGCGTGCGCTCTCTTTCTTCGCGTCTCTCTTCCATCCCCTCTACTATCTCGCGCGCTCATGCTCTCTCTCCTCGTCTATCTCCTCTCTGCATGCTCTCTCTCGTTCTCTCTCTCTCTCGCGCTGCTCTCTCTCTCGCCTCATCGCTCTCTCTCCTCTCTCATCTCTCCGCGCTCCTCTTCTCTCCTCTCTCCATCTTCTCTGCTCTCTCTCTCTCTCTCTCCCCTCTCTCCCTCTCTCTCTCTCTCCTCTCTCTCTCTCTCTCGTCTCTCTCTCTCCTCTGCTCTCTCTCTGCCTCGCTCGTCTCCTCTCCTCTCTCTCTGTTCCCCTCTGTCATCGCTCGTCTCTCTCTCCTCTTCTCTCTTCTCTCTCGCGCCGCGCGCCACGCGCGGAATGAATCGATGTATGTCTATTTTGCGTGTCAGCCTGTCGTGTGAGCAGGGAAGTTATGGCGGCTTCGGGTAAATTTTATTTATTCTACTCGGCAAACGTCGCCCCTGAGTCGGACAGCCGGCTCATTGGCAGGCCGCGCTGGAGTCGGCTTGCTAATATGTCTGACGGTGCGCGTAACGAGCACGCTTTCCGATTCGTTGAGATTTGACCGCGTTGTGGATAAGAAGCTGTAACTCAAATTTGCGTGCATGCACTCTTTGGCAGCGCAATCGTGTGAGGGAGTCGGTGCGAGTGTAGAGTCGGCAGCAGCGGGGGCAGTAACTAGCATGCCACACTCCTTCCATTCCCCTGGCTCCCCACGTTTCCTGCTCTTCTCCCTCTTCTCCCACAAGTACCTTCCCTCTTCTCACACCCTCTCGACCATATATATACATGTACCAGATGCCTGTCCTCCTCTCCCGTCTGCATGCAATACACCAGACCACCGGCCATGATGATGACGACGATGCTGAATATAGTAGTGACGATGACGACGATGACGAATATTAGTGACGACGATGACGATGACGAATATTAGTGACAACGATGACGATGACGAATATTAGTGACGAAACGATGACGATGACGATATATTGACAACGATGTATGACGAATATTAGTGACGACGATGACGATGAACGAAGTAATTAGTGATGACCGAGAGATGACGAATAGCAGTCACGCGATGCCGAGATGAGTATTTAGTGACGACGATTCTGAATGAGAATAGTAGTGACAACGCATGTGAGAACCCGAATATTATGACACGATGAACGATGACGAGTATTAGTGCGACGAATGATGATTGACGAATACGCAGTGACGACGATGACGATGATGAGTATTCAGTGACGACGATGATGATGACGAATAGTAGTGACGAACGATGAGCGATGACGAGTATTAGTGACCACGATGACGGATGACGAATAGTAGTGACGACGATGATGATGCCGCATAGTAGTGACGACGGATGACGATGACGAGTATTATGACACGATGATGATGACGAATATTAGTGAGGACCGATGAACGAACCGACCCGATGAAGCCCAACGATGACTAGCGATGACGGGCGGCAGTGACGATGATCCCGACGGCAGTGATGAAGATGCAAGAATAGCAGACGACAATGACAGCGACAGTGACGACGAGTGACAACGGCGGTAATGACAATGACGACAGCAAGTGACGATGATCACGATGGCAGTGATGAAGATGAAGATAGCAGTGACGACGATGACAGCGACAGTGACGCGATAACAACGGCGGTAATGACAATGACGACAGCAGTGACGACGTTGACGATGGCACCGACACCTGTGTCGACCGCTGCCGTTGTTTTCGTCGCAACACTCACCTGTCGTGCGGTCGTGTGAGATAGAATGGCGGTTCTCGCAGCCAAAAGGCCGCTGCCCCGCACGTCGGCACAGGTCACCATGAATAGCTGGCACGCAGCCGACGTCACCTCAGTCATTGTTTACACACGTCAGGCATCTGCATGCTTCCACACGCGCGCGCTCTCTCCGCAAACAACGAGTTGACGAGAGAAACAGAGAGGGAGGGACAGAGATAGAGAAAGAGAGAGAGAGGGAGGGAGAGAGAAAGAGAGAGAGAGAGGGTGAAATATGCCACGCCACGCCGCCGCGGCATTCAGTCGGTGTGTCTATCGGTGGAAGGGCGGTAAATGGTAATAGCAGTACGTGTTAGTATGTGGGTGTGCGGGTCCTGAAGAGCTAAATTTAACGAAATGTCTCCCCCCATCTCAC
>NW_014577094.1:217186-223404 GCF_000485595.1 Priapulus caudatus | reverse complement strand
GGTAATGACACAATGACGAGCAGCAGTGGACGATGATCACGATGGCAGTGATGGAGGATGAAGATAGCAGTGACGATCGATGTGAGCACGCGACAGTGACCGATAACAACGGCGGTAATGACAATAACGACAGCAGTGACGACGTTGACGATGGCACCGACACCTGTGTCGACCGCTGCCGTAATTTTCGTCGCAACACTCACCTGTCGTGCGGTCGTGTGAGATAGAAATGGCGGCTCTCGTAGCTAAAAGGCCGCTGCCCCGCACGTCGCACAGGTCACCATGAATAGCTGGAACGCAGCCGACGTCACCTCAGCCATTGTTTACACACGTCAGGCATCTGCATGCTTCCACACGCGCGCGCTCTCTCCGCAAAACAACGAGTTGACGAGAGAAACAGAGAGTGAGGACAGAGATAGAGAAAGAGAGAGAGAGGGAGGGAGAGAGAAAGAGAGAGAGAGGGTGAAATATGCCACGCCACGCCGCCGCGCGGCATTCAGTCGTGTGTCTATCGGTGGAAGGGCGGTAAATGGTAATAGCAGTACGTGTTAGTATGTGGGTGTGCGGGTCCTGAAGAGCTAAATTTAACGAAATGTCTCCCCCCACCTCACCCCTTTCAAGTGCGACGCGCCGTTCCCGCCATGAAAGACGCGTGCGTGCGTGCGTGCGTGCAATTCGACTATCGCTCTAGTGTAGATCGGCAAAAGTTGCTCGCGTAGCCCTGCGTGTGTGCGTGTCTGTGTGTGCGTGTCTGTGTGTGCGTGCTCGACTGCGCGTAGGGTTAAAATGTATCAAATCGAAAAGTTTGGCTTATACGTGAGAGGGGGAGGGGGAGGGAGATAGAGGTACGACAAGCACCCGCTGTTCCCCCGCCTGTTCACTGCGGCCGCGTCGTTGTCAGTTGCTTTACTCCCGAGAGGAAACACGTTTGGAGTTGCCGCGCGCGCGCGTGGAATTAGCGTGTGGACGGTCGGCCCGGCTCAAAGCAACGCCGAACCTTCGGTCGCAAATAAACCTCGGCGTTGCCTCGTATAGAATGAGACGCTTGTAAGTAAGGGCTTTGACGTAGTATAGTGTGGTCGCTGTTGCCTTCCCTGCGTGCACGCGTCTGTCAGGGAGGCGAAGGGGGAGAGGAGGAGGGGGGAGATGAAGATAGGATCGTGCGTGTTTCATCACATGCCCGTACGTGGCTCGTCGCGACGTTGTCCCGAGATTATACAACGACGAGTAGCTATATGCAATTCATAACCCCGCTCTAATGCGACATTTGAAATTCATTGCGGGGAAGGAGAGCGAGAGAGCCCCGCAAACAAACAGCGACGCGGGCAGGCCAGCGCTGGGCGGTCGGTGGTGGCGACGGCGGAGGGAGAAGCAACGGCAAGAGTTGTGTGGGAGCGGCCATGGAGCGCCGGCATTTAAAATTCATGGTGTTATGAACATATAGAGTGCATTAGCCGGCAGAAAGCGCAGGTTGTGTTTGGAGAGAGAGAGCGAGTCATCGCCGTCAGCTGTTTTCTTTGTAAATAGCAATGTTTGGATAATCAAATGGCCTGCTTGTTCATTTGAATGATTCCGCGTCCCGAATTGCGTAGTACGACGAGATCGCTAGCTGACGCTGGTGCATGCAGCTGAGAGCGTGGTGGCTGCTGCTGCTGTCTACTGGCTACATAGCTCAACGCCGAGCACAAGGTACTGGGAGATGTTGTGAGTGTGGAAGAAGACATGGCGACGGGAGTGTGTGAGAATGTGTGGGAGGAGATTGAGGGGTTGGAAAAGAAGGGGGAAGTATGGGCGATGACGAGGATGCATGAAAAGGGACAGACACGTGTGGAAGGGGAAGGCAGGGATGGGCGGATGGATGACAGGTGGGAGACAGAATTGGCATCATTAGCTGTAACGCGCGAGATCATGCAACAGTATGTCTAATCAAATGCCTAGTGAGTTTATTATATTTTGTATTCTGCTTAGTTTCCATTACTGTGAGTATCATGAAGGGTGTATACGTGTGATGCGTAAGACAATTTTCAAGCGTTCGTTCCTCGAACCGCCAACAAGTGAACATCGTTTCATACGCGGCCGCACGACGACGCTGTCTGCGGGCGCGGCGTCTGCGAACAGCCAACAAGTGAACATCGTTTCCGACGCGGCCGCACGACGACGCTGTCACCGCGTGTTTACTCAATCCCTAGATGCCTATTGGCAACAGATTAGCACCGTCTCCTTTGTGCCCGTCTCTCAGATCTGCCTGCGTCGAACGTGAGAAAGCTATTCCGCCGCCTCCGCCGCCACCGCCGCCGCCGCCGCAGCAGCAGCAGCAGCAGCAGCGCTCTCCGCCGTTTTTCTTTCGCCGCGTTTTCGCAGCCGACACATGAAAAGCGCCGTCGCCGTGGCGGGCCCGCGGCGCTGCGCACCTCGCCGACGTTAATTGGTCGCGTTCGAACCGGCGCGGCAGAGCCGTGGCGGCCATCTTGAAGTCCGGCGTGACTGCGCGCGACCGGCAGGGAACGCCGTTGTAGATTTGTAAAGCTGTTGTTGTGAACGTGTCTATATTGCTCACCATATATTTCTCTCTCTCTCTCTCTCATGCTCGCTTTCTCGCTCTTTCCATCGCGCACTCTCTTTCTCTCTCGCTCTCTCTCTGTCTCTCTCTTTTTCTTGCTTTCTCTCGGTGTGTCCCTCTCTTGCTCTCTCGCTCTCGCTGTCTCGCTCTTTCCATCGCACTTTCTCTCTTTATACTTGGTGGGGGGGGGCTTGTTAGCAGTGACATTTGCATTTCTGCATTGACCGTACCGTCGTACCGTTCCGCCAGCACGGTGGCATCCCGGCGCACGCAGGCAAAGCTTCTAGAAGCACGTAGCTGTCCGCAAATAGCGCACGTAATTAGTTAAAGCTCCGTCGGTATTATTCGGCCGGGCCTGCGAGGCGACGGCGGCAGGTATGCGCGCGTACGGACGGCGGGGGGGGGGGTGCAGGCGCGCGCGCGCGTGCTCTTTCCGCTTTCGTCTGCATTTGCATCCCCGGACCCGGCGTGCGATCATTACCCGCGCCCGTGTTTACCTGTCGCTGTAGCGGACGTTGCCGTGTGTGCGTGCGTGCGTGCGTGCGTGCGTGCGTGCTTGCCGCGGCGGTGGGTGGGCTATGCACGCAGTGAGTAGCGGTGCTGTCGAATGCAATGCTCCGCCCCCATGTTTTTCTACTGTCGAGTCGGTTCGCATATCTGAACTAGCCATCGCTTCGTTGTTCGTTTCACAATAGCAGGAATTATTCGCTACGAGCAAAATCGATCTCTTGCATGATTATGTCCCGTTAGTTTCACAGTGCACCCTACCTGAATAAATAAAATTTTCAGACGACAAACATTTTTGGTCCCACAGCAGGTATCGTCGGGGGTGTGTGCGACGCCTCCATTTTTTCGGGTTTTGGGCCACGTTGTCAGAAACAGCATGTAAACCATGTGGTACAAAATGTCACAACCGTCGCACGATACTCACGACATAGTGTCATAACTATTTATGTTTTCGACAACGGGGCCCTGGCTAGGCTGACACGAGATTAGCATGGATGACTTATGCAGTACTATCCCTCTCATGGAACGAAATTGAGCTGGTGATGTTAGTAGAACTACATGTTCTGTTACGTGTGGAACATGAGGTTAGCATGGAGGACTCGTGCAGGACTATTTCTCTCAGGAAGCTGTGATGAAGGGGGGTGTTATGGTAGTGCGCATGGTGGGATGATGACCCATCATCAGCGAGTCCTGCTCACAAGTGTCATCTCACGATGCAACAATTATCCGACGAGTGACGATGGTAGTGTCGCGCCGCTGTCTTAATGACGATCATTATTGTCAACAGCCGCGCCGTCGCAATTAGGTCGTGACTGTCGTCGTATTGTCGTCTTAATTGTCTAATCGCCCGAGTGTCGTGTGTGCGGCGATGACGGTTTGCGTGGTCGCCGTGTCACGTTTGCAACAAGTGTGGTCACCATGATGTCGTTGTGACAATCCGCGTTGTCGCCATGTCGTTTTCACCACCAGTGTTGTGACTACGTGTTTGTCACCGAAAGCATTGTCACCATGTCATGGCGACCGTCAGCATTGTCACCATGTCATGGCGACCGTCAGCATTGTCACCATGTCATGGCGACCATCAGCATTGTCACCATGTCATGGCGACCATCAGCATTGTCACCGTATTTTAGGCCATCACTGTTGGCGGCACTACCATCCCAGTTTGTCATTGACATGTCTCTTCATTGTCATGAATCACTGTCGCATTCAATGTCGTAAAAAATTGTCGTTGTCGCATTTTTTTTCCAGCTGCTCCCGCGATGGTCCCGAATATGTTTTGTGAGTCGTAAAGTAGCTGCTTTGCTTTTTAAGTGCTGCGCCGAGTTGTGAGTAAATATCGTGTTATGAAGGAAACGTTTTGTCTCTTGCGCTGCGTGCATCTCTACTCTTTGGTAGGAGCGGCGGGCGGCCCGCTCAGCCGCCGCCGCCGGGGTACGCCGAGTGAAAACAATGCGCGCCTAAGCCAACACAGAGTCTCCTGCGACCGCACCGAGTTGTGTGTTTAACTTGTTACGCATTGTGTCGGGGGCGGCTCGTCGTTGAACGAACATCGATTTTTCGCGTGCGCTTCTCTCTGTCCCTCTCTCTCCTCCCCTCTCTATCTCGCGCGCTCTCTCTCTCTCTCTCTCTCTCTCTCTCTCTCTCTCTCTCTCTCTCTGCTCTCTCTCTCTCTCTCGTCTCTCCTCCTCGCTGCTCTCTCTTGCTCTCTCTCTCTCTCTCTGCTCTCTCTCTGCTCTCCTCTCTCTCTCTCTCTCTCTCTCTCTCTCTCTCTCTCTCTCTCTCTCTCTCTCTGCTCTCTCTCCTCTCTCTCTCTCTCGCTCTGCTCTCTCTCTCTCTCTCTCTGTTCCCTCTGTCTCTCGCTCTCTCTCTCTCCTCTTCTCTCTTCTCTCTCGCGCCGCGCAGCCACGCGCGGAATGAATCGAATGAGTCTATTTGCGTGCACCTGTCGTGTGAGCAGGGAAGTTAGGGGGCTTCGGTAAATTTATTATCACTCGGCAAACGTCGCCCCCTAGTCGGCAGCCCGGCTTCATGCAGCCTCGCTGGAGTCGGCTGCTATAGGGCGACGGTGCGCGTACGAGCACGCCCATTTCCGATGTCGGTTTGAGATTTGACCGATTGTGGAGTAAGAAGCTGTAACTCATAATTTGCTTCATGCCTCTTTGGCAGCGCAATTCGTGTGAGGGAGTCGGTGCGAGTGTAGAGTCGGCAGCAGCGGGGGCAAGTAACTAGCAGGCCACAACTCCTTCCATTCCCCTGGCCCCCACGTTTCCTGCTCTTCTCCCTCTTCTCCCCAAGTACCTATCCCTCTTCTCAACACCCTACTCGACCATAATATACATGTACCAAGATGCCTGTCCTCCTCTCGCCGTCTGCATGCAATACACCAGACGCACCGGGCAATGACCGATTGACGACGGATGCTGATATCAGTGAGTTGAGACGATGATGATGACGAATATTAGTGACAACGATGTGAGACGATAATATTAGTGACGACGAATGACGATGACGAATATTAGTGACAACGATGACGATGACGAATATTAGTGACAACGATGTGATGACGAATATTAGTGACGATGATGATGATGACGAGTATTAGTGACGACCGAGATGATGACGAATAGCAGTCGACGACGATGACGAGATGATTATTAGTGACGACGATATTGAATGACGAATGTAGTGACAACGCATGTGATGAACCGATATTAGTGACACGATGCGAATGAGAGTATTAGCTGGACGAGATGATGATGACGATAGAGTGACGACGATGACGATGACGAGTATTAGTGACGACGATGATGATGACGAATATTAGTGACGACGATGACGATGACGAGTATTAGTGACGACGATGACGATGACGAATATTAGTGACGACGATGATGATGACGAATATTAGTGACAACGATGATGATGACGAATAGTAGTGACGACGATGACGATGACGAGTATTAGTGAGGACGATGACGACCGACGCCGATGAAGACAACGATGACTACGATGACGGCGGCAGTGACGATGATCACGACGGCAGTGATGAAGATGAAGATAGCAGTGACGACAATGACAGCGACAGTGACGCGATAACAACGGCGGTAATGACAATGACGACAGCAGTGACGATGATCACGATGGCAGT
>NW_014577094.1:197763-214516 GCF_000485595.1 Priapulus caudatus | reverse complement strand
AGATTAGCACCGTCTCCTTTGTGCCCGTCTCTCAGATCTGCCTGCGTCGAACCGTGAGAAAAGCTATTCCGCCGCCTCCGCCGCCGCCGCCGCCGCCGCAGCAGCAGCAGCAGGCTCTCCCGTTTTTTCTTTCGCCGCGTTTTCGCAGCCGACACCATGAAAAGCGCCGTCGCCGTGGCGGGCCCGCGGCGCTGCGCACCTCGCCGACGTTAATTGGTCGCGTTCGAACCGGCGCGGCACCGTGGCGGCCATCTTCAATTCCGGCGTGCACTGCGCGCGCACCGGCGGGAACGTCGTTGTAGACTGATTTGTAAAGCTGTTGTTGTGAAGCGTGTCTATATTGCTCACCATATATATATATATATATATATATATAATATATATATATATATATATATATATGTGGTGGTGTGTGTGTGGCTGTGTTTTGTGTGTGTGTATGTGTGTGTGTGTTGTGTGTGTGGTGCGTGTGCGTTGTGCGTTGCGTTGCGTGCTGCGTGTGCGTGTGCGTGTGCGTGTGCGTGTGCGTGTGCGTCGATGCGTGTGCGTGTGCGTGTGCGTGCGCGTGTGCGTGTTCGTGTATGTGTGTTATTGTTATCGTTATTGTTGTTATATACGTATAGCTTGCTATATATGTAGCAAGCTTGAGAAAGTTCGGCAAACAACAACAACAACAACAACAACAACAACAACCTATACTACAATAGGCGTGACGTAATACATAATGGCCATATATCTGCTGCAATGCTGCTATACTAAATTACACGTGAATTACGTGTTATATATGTTATATCAGGGGTTAATAATGACTAATAATTTGTCATTATTAACCCCTGATATATATATATAACCCACGTCATAACGACGTCATCCTGCGCTGTGCATGCCTACTGCAGTGACCGATTAGCCAGGATTTTTTTCTGCATATACGACCACTCGATAGATACCCCGTGAGCGAGAAATTATGCGAGCTCTCATATCGTCTGCTAATTAGTAAGCCTCCCTGCGAGGGACAGCTCTGCGGGAGCCGACGGGCGGACGTATCTTTGGATATTCATGCAAAAAGTAGCTGGCAGCGTTAATCAGGCGATGGCGAAAATTGCGAGTTGTGCGCGATCGGATCCTGGTTGAGTGTGTAATATAGAGATATAATATCTCTATATCTCTATATTATATATCTCTATATCTATATCTCTATATGATATTATATATGAATCATATATCTCTATATCTTTATATGATATATCTCTATATCTCTATAATGATATATCTCTATATCTCTATCTCTATATTATCTCTATGTTATACACTCCTGATTATATACGTTGCGTCCATTTGTAACGGAGGAATTGCACTGACGCTGTTCGAACGTACGTGGTCGGGGCGGCCCGCGGTGGCAGCAGCCATAGTAGTTGTGAAGTGTAGGTGGAGTCAGGTTCTTGGCTAGAGTGATGGGTGCTGGTTAGCTGACGCGAGTAATGCAATCCATGCTGTTATCAGATGTCATCCATCAAGGAGAATAGCGTTCTCAGCGTGGTGGATTTATTGTTGTTGTTGTTGTTGTCGTTGTCGTTGTTGTTGTTATTGTTGTTGTTTTATGTGTTGTTGATATTTCTGCTGCTGTTGTCGACCTTGTTGTCACTGTTGCTATTGTTGCTGTTGTTATTGTTATTATTATTGTTATTATTATTATTGTTGTTGTTGTTGTTGTTGTTGTTGCTGTTGTTGTTGTTGTTGTTGTTGCTGTTATTGTTATTATTGTTGTTGTTGTTGTTGTTGTTGTTGTTGTTGTTATTGTTGCTGTTGTTGTTGTTGATGGTGTTGATGTTGAGATTTTTGGAGTTGTCAGTAACTAACCTCACGAAGGCACACTTCGTCGACTGCAAATGTTGGAATAAAGCATATAACACTAGATGGAGACGAGGGGTGGCGTTCGTGTGGAGAGGTCGAGGTCGAGACGGGAGAGATCTTCTCTTGTTTCATAGACATCGCGGGTGGGTTGTGAGCACCTCTTGCAAGAATTTCACTCCACTCACTTATAGTACTTTCGCACCAAGTATACGGCATAGCGAGCGGAGTGAATCTGCTCTCGACAGAGCGCTCTCTGTATGTGCGCGCGCTCGAGTTGGTAGCAGGTGTTACAGCGCCGTGCCCTCGGCTCTTCTGCAACCCTCAAGTGCTGCCCTCTGGCTGTATGCGAGCGAGTTGAGGTGCCGGGAGGGGCGCCTCAACTGCCGCCCATGTCCCCCCTCCCCCTCCTCCTCGTCCTCGTCCTCCTCCCCCTCCCTCTCCTCCTCCTCGTCCTCCTGCTCCTATGGTGGCTCGGTGCTTTGTACTCGGGGGGCGCCGACCGTGGGTCTTCAAGATTCATAGGCTGACGTAATTACAGCTGCCGTTATTTGCCAACCGGCCGCCGTGGAGCGTTTTGAAAATTGTGGCCCAAATTGGCACGGGGTTTGCGGGCGGTCATTGTGCGGGACGTGTGCTCGAGCCGATCTGTGGGACTCTGGATGCATATGCGGCCGAGCGGAGGGGGAGAGTTCTGTTGTAATTTCGCTGCTGAAGCAGGCAGTCTACTGGCTATGTAATCAACACCAGTTGGCACCCTCTCAAGATGCTGCAAATAGAGGCCTCGCTAAAGACCCTTAAGTTTCAGAAGTGACTGCTGAATGAACTTGAAATTGCAAATAGAGACGCACGCGCTGTTCTTAGTGGAGAGCCATAAGTTTGAGAAGCGATAATTGAATGAACTTGAAATTGCAAATATAGTCGTCTGGCCCGTTCTTCGACAAGTGCCTTATATTGCCAAAGTGAACGGCTGAATGGCCCGTAAAGTCCTTTCATTTCAGAAAGAGCTCATTGAAATGTCGAGATTTTGTGGGCAGGATATTATTACGAAGGCATCCCATTGTTCTCTTGTTGCTGACTGTATGGCTCATGTTTAGCGATGCAGCCATTAACGCTGTGTGGATGTTGACAGAGAACGGCTCCATTGTACACGAGATTGTATCAGTCACTCTCTACAGCGGGTCGTCGTCGTCGTCGTCGTCGTCGTCGGCAGCGATGGCGGCTGCACCTTGGTCGGCGACGGTCGATCGAACTCTCGGCTGTCAACGTTGCGTAATCGTCACATTACCAGCGTCACAGGGCGCGGCCCGTCGCGCGGGGCAACGAGCAGACACGTGGTATCACCAGCAGCCCCCTCTATATCAGTATTAATGTGGGTGCGGGTTCCTGGCAGTGGACTATGTAGAATAACGGACTATATATTATGAAATGATTTGTTAATATGTTATAATATTGTTTATTTTTTGTTATTCGCGTTGTTGTAAAGTGAATGCGGGTTCCAGCTAGTGATTTATGTGTTACAACGAATTATATGTCATCGTTATATTCATATATCATGCATCAAGAGCACAAACTCTAATATAAACGTAAAACACTAGAGGCAACATGAATAAACACAAGGGTTAGTGTGCTCTTGATATTATACATGAATTATTGTGTATAGATTAAGTGTTCCGACGTGTTTTCTAATGTGGGTTTTTAACGCGGTGTTGTTAGTTTGGGAGCCGTATCCGAATGCAACATTTAATGGCTTCAGAACTGTAATGGCGCTCTTGATACTAAGAACCCTATATAACCCTCTCACTAGCAAACTCGAATCTGACAGAGAGTTACGATGATAGCGTGTACAGTCTCGTCTTCGAGCGATATATATATATATATATATATATATATATATATGCTATGACCAAAATTTTATTGGCAGAAATTGTCGAGGGAAAAACTGAATCTGAGTTCTGGCCGGTAATAGATGGTCTATTTCCCTATCGCTCACACCACGTCGGAATGATCACGCGTAGCTGGCTGGTGTGTTTCATCGCTTGCCCTTCGATCAGGCACAGGGCCATGTCGGGAGATAGCTCCGGGAGGGGGGGGGGCTAGTATGAACTCGACCGTGGATGCGCTATCCACGTCGTCGCGGCGTAGTTCGTAGGGCCAGCGTCGTGCGAGGGTTGTGTTTAACAAAACATCTAGCAAACTGTCACTCCGATGGGCTAGCTAAGTTCACCATGGCTTCGACTTGCCTACGCGGTGCTGGTAATTGCGGGGCACCCTGTGAGCAGGCTGAGCGCTTCGCTCGTGCGCGCGTGTTTGACTCTCAAAAGTTTTTCAACTTTGGCTGTACAGCGATCGGATAAACTGCGAAATGGCGAGCCGTGCGGCTGCCAAGAGTTGGATGTGGCAGTTTGTAGTGGGTTTATGCGAAGCGAGAGAGCAACTGAAAAAGAAACCGCTGAAAAACTGCACCACTCGAGGCGCCCTAATGCAAGCCAGAGTAGATGCACTTGTTCCGTCGCTGTCCGTAATGAAGTTTGCTTTGATGCGCCATTGTGACGTTATTGCGTTGCGAGCTTGCATTCAGCGGGCCCGTCCCCATTGTCTGTGCGTCGCTTTTAGCCAGCGACCAGCGCCCGCTCTGCGTTTCTGACCCGAGCCCCGGGCTCTCTGCGCGCGACCCCAACGCGACCTTTATCTCTGTCGCACATTGAAGCCCGCGCGCACGTCTCTCTCTCTCTCTTTCTCTCTTTCTCTCTTTCTCTCTTTCTACTCTTTTCTCTCTTTCTCTCTCTTCTCTCTCGTCATTCTCTCTCTCCATCTCTCTCTCTCTTGCATCGGGCTGCTCTCTCTTCTCGATCGCGTGTCACTCTTGTCGACGCTCTACTCTCTTTCGTCTCTGTACTGTCGTTTGTTCTCGACACCTCTTCCAATCCCTTCCTTCGCACGTACTTGCTCTCTCGGCGCAGGTCTCGCCCGTCACTATCTGTATTCATAAGCTATTTATCTAATGTATATATATATATATATTATACATTTTCTCACCGCTCTTTCTCACGAGTTTCTTCTATATACTTCATCGTGTATAGTATATATATACTACACACACATATATACTATAATTTATATTATATATATAATCATATATATATATATATATATATATAGGAGAGAGAGATCGAGAGAGTGTGTGTGCGAGAAGAGAGACGAGAGATGAGAAGAGAGAGAGATGACACGCGTAGAGGGGAAAGAGCGACCGAGGAAGAAAGCACTTCTTTGGCCTCTTCTCTTATATAATATAGATTGAAGAGAGAACGCCGTGGGAAAGAGCGGACGAGGAGACAAGCACTTCTTTTCGTCATTTTACTACAGATATATATTATAGAGAACTGAGAAACGCGTTTGAGAAAGATCGGGACGAGGAGAAAGACTTCTTCAAGCTCTTTCTAGATAGATAATTATGAGAGAGAAGCCCGTTGAGACAAGAGCCGACGATGCAGAGACTTCTCAAGCTCTATTTCGTTAGATATATATATATAATATAGAGAGAAGAACGCGCTGAGAAGATGCGACCGAGGGAGAAGACTTAACTCTCGCTCTTTCTACGATATATATATATAGCGAGCAGAAGAACGCGTGAAAAAAAAGTGCGACGAAAGCAGAAGAAATTCTATTCCGCTCTTTCTAGAATATATATATAAGGAGAGAGAAACCGTGAGAAAGAGCGACGATGAGAGACTTCTCAAGCTCTATTACTAGATTGAATATATAGAGAGCAGGAACGCGTTGCGGAGAAAAGAGCGAACGAGAGCAGAAGACTTCTTTCGTCTTTCTAGATATATATATAGAGAGAGAACGCGTGAGAAAGAGCGACCGAGAGAAGACTTCTTTCGCTCTTTCTAGATATATATATAGGAAGAGGAAGACGTACGCGTGAGAAAAGACGCGAGCCGACAGGAGAAAACTTCTCACAAGCTCTTTCTGATAGATAATAATAGAGATGAGAACGCGTGAGAAAGAGCGACCGAGAGAAGACTTCTCAAGCTCTTTCTAGATAGATATATATATTAGTATAGAGAGAGGAACGCTAGTGAGAAGAGCGGACGCAGAGCAAGACTTACTCTCGCTTCTTTCTAAAGAATATATCATATACTAGAGAGAGAACGCGTGAAAAGACGTGCGACCGAGAAGAAAGAACTTTACTTTCGCTCCTTTCTTCAGATAATATATTAATAGAGAGAAAGAACGCTGGAGCATAAGAGCGACGAGAGAAGAGCTTTACTCTCGCTCTATCTAGATATATAATATAGAGAAGAGAAACGCGTGAGGAAAAAAGAGCGACCGAGAGAAGACTTCTTTCGCTCTTTCTAGATATATATATAGAGAGGAACCGCGGGAGAAAAGAGCGAACGAGAGAAAGGCGCTTCTCTCGCTCTTTCTGTAGATTATATATAGAGAGAGAGGAACGCCGTTGAGGGAAAGAGCGACCCGCAGAGAATGGACTTACTCAAGCTACTTCTAGATACTATTATATAGAGATCGAGGAACGCGTTCTGAGCAAAGAGCGACCGACGAGAAAGACATTCATCAAGCTCTTTCCTAAGATATATGATATTATTATAGAGAGCGGAACGCGTGAGAAAAAAGAGCGACCGAGAAAAAGACTTCTCCGCTCTTTCTAGATATAAATATAGAGAAGAGAACGCTCCTTGTGAAAAAAGAGCGACGCAGAGAAGACTTCTTTCGCCTACTTTCTACATTATATATATACAGAGAGAGAAACGCGTGAGAAAAGAGCGACCGATGAGGATTAGGCTTCTCTCGCTCTTTCTAGCGATATATATATAGAGAGAGGGAACGCTGAGAAAATGTGCGACGAGCAGCAAGACTTACTCCGCATCTTTCTAGATATATATATATGAGACGAGGAACGCTAGTGAGCAAAAGTCGCGACCGAGAGAAGACTTACTCTTGCTCTTTCTCACGGGTCTCTCTCTCGCGAAGCTCCAATAGAATCTTGTTCCCGTACATAACTATATGTTAGTGTGATGTGCTCGCCCTTACACGTTTCATTAGCGGTTACGCGCGGTGGTGGTGCGTAGACGTCCACGCCACGCGGTTGACCTTCGGAGGGGGTCGGCCCGATCCGCTTGACTGCTGCTGCGGAGGCGGCGCGGACTGCTGTGTTGTTCCGTGAGCGAGCAAGCCGCCCGCCGGCCAGCCGCATTACATCAGCGCACAGTGAAAACAAACCACAAGTGCATTCGCATCTGTCCCCCGTGCGACGAGATCGCCACCAAATGGGGCATCGTGCGTCCGGCCAAGCGACGCACAGGTATAATCATATATATCGCGCAGCCGTTGGCACGACGGTGGCCTTTTGCGATGCGTTCCAGTCGGGCGAACGGACGCGCCGTTAGCATAGCGAGTGAGCATAAACATCAACAACCCGGCGGCTGCACCGCGTCGCAGGGGGTCCGCCTTGTTCTTCCCACCCGTCCTCATCGGTCTGACATTTCGCCTACTGCCTACGCTCCGCTCTCTTACAGGATTTTTGTCGCGGAACTTAGATCGTAAGTGAGCTGTGCGCACGCTGTTCGGAACGAGCGCTCACGTCGCGGCCGTGTTCTCTCATCAGTACTATCGTGCTCATCAGTATGTAGGGTGTTAGACGTCGTTGTCGTCGTCAGTCGGCGAGGGTGGCGACAAGCGACGGCGGTGACGTCGGTTGGCGTTCGTGACGGTGACGGGTGACGCCGGTAACGCGGTGACGGGGTTGGGTGTATGTGTTCGTGTACGATGCGGCGTATCTAATAAATGGAGGTTTAGAATTTCATTAAGCGTGGGTCGGAGGGTGTTAAATAACTTGCCGTGTGTGAGAGCGCGACTTTTCGCTATAGGGAGGAGACTCGTCGATGGCTAGGCTTCGCAGCTCGCATCACTGACGAGATTTCACTGCTGCTTCTTTAATATTATTCTCGTGCCTCTGCTACTCTTTCGCGCGCGCGTCTCGCTCTTCTCTCTTCTACTATCTTCATACTCTCTCTACTCTCTCTCTCACTCCTCTCTCTCTACTCTCTCTCTCTCTTCTCTCTCTCTCTCTACTACTCTCTCTCTTCTCCTCTCTCTCTCCACGCCTCTTCTCTCTCTCACAACCACCCACGCCACGAAACGCACACAACATTACCAAGCACCGGCCGCGCGGCGCACACATCACACTGCACCACACATAACGAAGCCACGCTGCGCTGCGCACACACACACACAGCAACACACACACACGCACGACACACATACAACACATACACCACAACACAACAACACACACACACACACCACAACAACACACACACAGCACACCACGCACACACAGACAAGCACCGGCACGCCACGCACAGCCACACACACACACACAACACACACACCACACTCACACACACCGCGACACACACACACCACGCATTGCACGCAGCACACACCACACACAACACACGCGCACGCAACGCAACACACAGACAAAGCACGCACGCACGCACACCCACACACACGCACGCAACGCACGCACGCCACGCACGCACACTCTCTCTCTCTCTTCTCTCTGGCAATTGGCAGGCTACGAAACCTTGCAAGTGATAAATGACCACTGCAAAGTCTTATAGCATGAGACGCCACCGCGCGACTCCACCTTATAACATCCGCTTGTCGGTCACTCGCAGACTAGATATAGACGAACAGCTATTTACAACTAGTTAATAATATCCAATAATCGACAAAAGTCGAGATGATTCGCTCCTCGCCGGTCTCCAGCCGACTAACATCCGAATGCAAAGAGAAGCCCATTGTATTCACTTTCCTAATAGCATATACAGCCGCGCGTATTCGCCCAGATGTCTCAGGTTGGGTATGTGAGAGCGTTTATTCCACGTAAACGTTCTAGTACCATACTGATGTATGTCAGCCTGTTCTGCTAGCATCTATGACAAATACGACATACGCATATACGCTCTCCTATGACACTATTTGTCATAGGAAGATTTTTCCTATGACAAATATTGTTGTATGTGTTGTGGGCATAGCGAGTTTAGGAGCGCTATTATGAACGCAAGCAGTGAATTTCAGCTGCAAAGCAGAACGAAGTTGACTCGCCAATATTTGTCATAGGAAGAATCTTCCTATGACAAATAGTGTCATAGGAGAGCGTATATGCGTATGTCGTATTTGTCATAGGAAGAATCTTCCTATGACAAATAGTGTCATAGGAGAGCGTATATGCGTATGTCGTATTTGTCATAGATGCAAGCAGAACATGTTGTGTATGTAGACGAGAGGATTCTTCTGTTTCATTTCCTAAATGAACACCCCTCGGTCGTCCCTGTTCGTTAGTCGAATGATGCAAATGTCATGTCCTCGCGCTGGTTATTGTCAGATAGGGTAAAGGTAATTATATAAGACGCAGTACAGGTAAACAGGTAGGTGAGTGTGACGATGACTGACCGATAAAGCGACTACGTAAGAATCAGTTAAAGCGCGAGTCGGTCGTAGCGCGCATGCAAGTGACGCACGCGTGTTGCCGAGTGTGCGCGCGTCCCATCAGAGGTGCTCCGAGCAAGCAAGAAAACTTTAGCGAGGGCCCTTACTCAAACGGAGCGGTGCGTCAAGTGAGGGCTCTTGATCTGCCGCCGCTCGATGCGCACGTTTCTGTGCAGCAGCCGGACCAGGGCGAAATAGCCGTCGGTCATCCCCGTTGTGCGGTGATAATTGTCTCCGATTTAGTGCGCGTATGCGCGCAAAAGCGGGGTCCGATTGAGGTGTAGACAAGCACGCGCAGCGTGGGTGAGTGGCGGTCGTGTGTGTTCGCGGGCCGAGAGGCGATGGGGCACTCATCAACGGAGAGAGGGTACTTGGCAAGTTTGCATCTGCTGCCCAGTGCGTCGGCGCTGCCGCTGGGCGCTAGAATAGCGGCGAGGTGAGAGGCCCGCACAATTTGTTACACAACGCGGGAACAAAAGTGGTGGAGAAGTCCTCGGAGAACGTACTAATCCCCATTCAGGGCGTTATCGGGTCTTTAGGGTGTGTACTGGCCCTCCCTCTCCCTCCCCTTTATTGATACACCAATTAGACGCGGTAGGCAACAATACGTGTGTATATGAAGTGGTGTGAGTTCGCCTTGCCACAGATGGCCTTAAACAATAAACCAAACAAGTCATTAAACTGTGCAAGCGCTTAACAAACACAGTCACGCCAATTAGATGGAATTACTTATTCATTATGTGGATTTTCTCGGACCATCCACAGCTGAGGTTCGTAAGCTGCTACTGTCGCGTGATTCGTGGACAGTGCTTTCACGCCTCTCATCATTATGGCAGGTTTTCAATCATAGCATCTGTTTAGTTCTCTCTGCATGGTGCAAGTACACTACTTTGTTTTACTCTAACCACGGGCATGTATTCTCGATGAACTAAAGCAAACTTGTCGTTAATGTTAAATGATTATTTCGATTGCAATGATAGCAATTTGCTGACAAGTGGAAATTACAAGAATTTGCTTTTCTTTGCGTTTTCCTAACGTTCCATGGAGATCAGCGCATATTGACGTTTCTATATTATGTTCTTCGTACTTGTGTACATAGCGAGGTTCCTAACTTATTTATACAGAGTAACCCTACGAGCGTATGTAGATGTTTATTTTGGTGTTCGTGATGTTCATATATGTTCAGGGAAATGTTCTTGATGTTCATATTTGTTATTGGGGTTGTTCCGGATGTTCACATGTGTTCGGGCGATGTTCTTGGTGTTCATATGTGTTCGGGTGATGGTACCGATGTTCATATATGTTCAAGGCCAGTATTCCTGAGCTTGATGTTCAGGGTGATGTCCCTGACGTTCATTAGTGTTCTGAGTGATGTTCCATACTAGCGCGTCTGCGGAAGACACATGTCTTGTAAAAATGGCATCGCCAGTGACTCAGGGTTGTTTTTAATTGTTAGGGAGAGGAGCATGCGACCGTGTGTGTGTGTGTGTGTGCGTGCGTGCGTGCGTGCGTGCGTGCGTGCGTGTGTGTGTGTGTGTGTACGTGTATGCGTGCGCGTATATGCGTGTGCGTGTGTGCATGCACGTGTATATGTATGCGTTCATGCGTGTGTGTGTGTGTGTGTGTGTGTGTGTGCGTGCGTGCGTGTGTGTGTGTGCATGCGCGTGTATGTGCGTGCGTGCGTGCGTGTGTGTGTGCATGCGTGCGTGTGTGTGTGTGCGGGGGGTCACGCGGAGCAGCCGTTGGCGGAGCGCGTGCTGTGCTTGTCGCTCGTCTCGGGCCGTCCGCGCGAACAAAACTTTCTTAAGCCGTTTAATTACCGCAGTTAACGTTTAATTTTCAGTCAAGTGTTTATTCTTAAAAGGCGGGTTTTGTGCGCGCGGGAGTTCCTGATTATTGCGCGCGCTGTCCTTTCTTCTCGCCTGTTTTCCTTGTGACATGCGGCTGAATGGCAGCGCGAGAGCGCCCTGCCGTCATTGTGCCGTGCAAAAATGAGAATAAAGCGCTGCCAGATTAGCTAGCATTTGGCATTGATGGCTAATACAAATATGGTAAATGCTTGTCAGGTCCAGACCTAATACTTTGCGCAGGCAGATATAATCAGCTTGGCCGTGTTTAACTACCCCCAAGAAGACTCGCTGAGTTCGTGCAGCGCGGTGGAGGGGTGAGGTGGAATCTATTTGCTCAGTTCTGTTGAATGTTTCCTTTCGCTCGGCGTGTGGCATCAGCGGGCGGGTGGATTTCGCCCCTTCCCCCCCCGCTCATTCCCCTCTGCTCATGCCCGTCTGGGCAGGTCAGTGTAGGCTGACGGTAATTGTCACTGAGCCGATGAAAAGGTCGCTTCATCTTACCGTGCCATGAGAACCGAGGCGCAGGACTCTCGTTTACCGTTTGCCTGCATATCCGTCACCCCCCCCCTCCCGTCCCGAGCGCACATTATGCTGCACCTGTCTCTTATACTTATATTACATATCGCGCTCGAAATCCCCACCACGCGGCGCCGGCGGCGGCGGTTAGGGTGGCGGCGATGACAGCGCGCGTAGCGGCGGCCCGCATCATAACGTTCTCTTGTTTTCTTGCAGATTACGGAAACCAGTGGGATCGAGGAAGCTCTAGCAGCAACCCGTGAGTACGACCGCCAAATTTAATAATAGCAGTCCTACTAGAAGACTACTAGGAAGAAGGAGGGTGGACGGGAGGAGGAAAAGGAGGAGGTTGGACGGGAGGAGGAAAAGGAGGAGGAGGAGGAGGAGGAGGAGGAGGGTGGACGGGAGGAGGAAAAGGAGGAGGAGGAGGAGGAGGGGGAAGAAGGAGGGTGGACGGGAGGAGGAAAAGGAGGAGGAGGAGGAAAAGGAGGAGGAGAGGGGGAAGGAGGGTGGACGGGAGGAGGAAAAGGAGGAGGATAAGGGGAAAGAAGGGTGAACAGGACGAGGAAAAGGAGGAGGATGAGGAGGAGGGGGAAAGAAGGAGGGTGGACGGGAGGAGGAAAAGGAGGAGGAGGGGGGAGGAGGGTGGACGGGAGGAGGAAAAGGAGGAGGAGGGGGAGCTAGCGCAGTGGCTGCACAACAAAGCGCGTCTACTCGCCGTGCGTTCGAGTGGCGGGGATAAAAAGGCACCTGTCACGGCGGTTTGCGAGATTCGCCGCGAGGACGGATTGCCGTTTGGCTGACGCTGGCGGCGTTCTCAAGAGACGGTCGTCACTAAATATTTCTTCGTCTTAGTCGTCGTCTTCTTTTCTTTTTTTTCTTGCTCCTTTTCTTCATCTTCATTTTCTTCTTCTTTTTTCTCTTTGTCTTCTTACGTATTTCGCCGCCTTATTCGTCGTCACCATCTTGTTCTCTTCCTCCGCCTCCTCCGTCTCCTCCTCCTCCTCCTCCTCCTCCTCTCTCTTTCTCTCTCTCTCTGTAGTCTGCTCTCCCAGTGGCTGTGATGCGGAGCGTCACAGCTCAGGTGCGGCCAGGCGGCCTATTCTCTCGAGGAACTTTAGCACTTTGGTGGGGTCGTCATTGAGAAGCTCTAAGATGTATTTTGAGTCACACACTTCATTTCGTTGTTTTCCGTATATCGGACAGCATAGTAGGTGTTCCACTGTCTCTTTTTCATCACACCCCGCCAGAAACTTCCCATTATCGTCAGGTAGGGTTTTGTATCTGGCTAAGCAATGGGCAGCCATGGGTGACTTTCCAGTTCGTAGCTGTTGGACGAGAACCTCGTCTGATCTCGCCATCGTTTTAGGGATTTCTTTGGGTCTTGCTGTTGTGACCTTATTGAAGAAGAGGTCCTCCTGTTTGAGATCTGAGATCTCTCCACCCTTCATGGAGTTGGCGTTTGATGTGGGCTTTGGCAGTCTCCTCCTCCTGCTCCTCTTGCTCTTCCTCCTCCTCCTCTTCCTACTCCTGCTCCAGCTGTTCTTCTTCCTTATCATCATCATCATCTTTTCCTTCTTCATCATCATCATCATCATCATCATCTTTTTCTTCTTTTTTTATTTTATTATCTTCGTCATATTTTTCATCGTCTTCTACCACTAGCTCTCCCTCCCCTTCCTCGTGTGTTGTGGCCGAGTCGTGTGGTGCATCGCCCTGCAGAGAGGGGTGTTGTGACGGATATAAGCAAAGCACGACTGCATACGTGCAGCATTCAGATGGTTAAACGGGATTTCCGCGATTTCTATATGCGACTAAGTGACAGTTGCTCTCGGCGCGCACGTTTTTCGTGTGCTCTCGGTGAAAACTTGCTGAAAATCTTCATGTATTTTCCGACGAAACGTTGCGAGCCGTATACCTCGAATTAGAGGAAACAGAGCGCAGATGGCATGCTGTGGTGCAGAGCGCGCCTTTAGAGCACCCTATTAACCGACTACTAGTAGATGTAGTTACTGCGAGTGTTGTTGTATTATATAAAAAAATAACGGGATGTTCTTCGTGATGACGAAATTCGCGTGATAGCGGTTTCTGACTTAAAATAGACGATTTTTTTTGGCGATTTTTGAGCGATATATTATATACACGCGTTATATTTGATTGAGTGAGTCTAAGTGCGCATCGCATGGTGCATTGTCGTAGAACGGATATATATATATATAGTGTGGTAAATAAATCGAATCCGATTTCACCAAACGTCGCTGATAATATTAGGAGTAAATAACAGGATTACCTATTATTACCTATTATTACCCGTCATTACTATTATTATTATTGCCAATTATTTATTCCCTATAGTATGACTATAAGAATGATTTCTCTGCTCATGATCACCCAAAATAAATTTCAATATGGCGCCAGTCGGAAGACAGACTTGTGTTTACCGCCGCGCTGGACTCTTTGCTCTGAATTTATTTGATGGCCTCTTACTGTTTTGCGATATTGTAATACTGCGGGCGTGACAATTTCTGTGAGGATAGGCTTCGTTTCGTATCTATGGTAATATTGTTGGCATAGAAAAGGAGTTTCAATTTCGCTCGAAAAAGCCCGATTTTACTTGAAAGCGAGATTAACTTACGCATGCAATTTCTTTCGCGATTTTCGCAACGGACGTCCGAATCTCTCAAGAATGCTTTCTGTCCAACCGAATTTTCACGCAGAGGTCGATTCCAATTTATATGGGTTTTGGGTATATCGTGGTAGTTGGCAGAATGCTCGTTTTACTGCTTGGAATGTCAGGCCTGGGAAATTATGCTAGTACGTATGTTAGCTCTCCTTTCTTTGATTATTATTGCTGTGTGGCAGTTAGTTTGCACAATTTTTAGCTCACCTTGACATCGTCAAGATGAGCTATTGCCAAGGTGTGTCGTCCGTCGTACGTCCGTCCGTCTGTCTGTCCGTCAACATTTGGCTACGGTCAACGATAACTCAAGCACCGTTTGACCCACATGTTTCAAATTGCATACAGTTGTTACTCCTATGGGAGAGATTTGAACGTCCTATTTTGGAGCACGCCAGTCGACCTACTTTGGAGCCACGTTCACTTTTTGGCAAAAATGAAAATGGCCATCTAGATTCATTCGATTTTGTTAAATTTGCCTACCTACCTACCTACACACCTACCTAATCATACCTATGTGTAATACCTAGTTTTATATTTTTCGTTACAGTAATTTGACTGGAATATTTTATTGTTTTTATTTGCGCGATAATCGAAAACCAAAATGGCGATCATTTAGACGTAGCGCCATCTCTCGCCCAGATTTCAGACTTTCAGATCTGAAACGTTTATTTTTGCATCAAAACTAACCCTGAAACAAAACTGTGACATTTCTATTAGTATAAAACGGGGAATAAGGACATTTGATCACATTTTGGTCCGTCATAAATGAAACACTTACCATCTTCTATCACACCCAGTGTGAGCTATAGTGTCATTGACACTTTCATTCCAATGGGTACGTTACTGTGGAAACGAGCTGAGAATTTCACGGTGTTGTAGAGTTGCATGCAGCCTGCTTTGCAAACCTGAGTACGATGGCCATTTAAATATTTAAACGACACCTATTTTTAATTTTCGTGGTGTTATTATTCTTCCGGTAATTAACGTTTAGTATCTTCACATTATTACGTACCTACGTGTCAGTGTGTGAGTCTACTCTCCCACAGTAGTGTCACCCGTAACAAACAAACTTTGTTAGTTTTTGCATACAAGATCATGTTCATCCATTTACAGAGCACCTTTTGTCGCGTCACACAATTAAACAGCAAGCGTTACAGATTTTATTGGCATAGCTTTTCGATACATTTCTCACGCGTTCGTGTCGTGTTGACTTAGTCAGACTCGACGCTCACCCGCGCCGGACATTGAGTGGACGTGAATTGACCGCGGAGGAATTCTAGTCACCCTTTATCAGCCGATGTTTACTTTGCAGGCAGGGCGGGCCCAGATCTTTAATGGGCACGGCCCCGTCCCTGATGGGCATGCCGAGTCATCCTGCAGGAATGGTGCCACCCAGATACCAGACAAACCAAGGTATGCCCGCCGACACTCACGTACCTCCACCACCTATGTCGCTCACAATCACTAAACATAAGATGCCAGGACGACTCGAAAATGAACTGCTGGCATTACTACAGCAACGTTGCGTAGCCTGGCCCTGTGAGGCCCTGTCGCCGCCCACGAATTGCTGTGGCGTTTGCAGCTCGTGGAATCCGTCTAGGAGCGTTTGGGGAAATTTTTAATGGCGCTGATGACGCACGTGTGTTTGTGATGCGTTCCAAAATGACATCATAGGTCACAATGTACGTGATAAACATCCTGTTGTTTTCGTGCGTGTGTACGTGTGTGCCACAGTGCGTGCGTGCGTGCGTGCATGCGTGCGCGCGTGTGTATGCAATTGTGTGTACATGCATATACGTATGCGTGTGGGTGTGCTTGCGTGTACGCGCGTGCGTGCATGTGTATGTGTGTGTGTGCGTGCGTGCGTGGGCGTGCATGTGAGCGAGGACGGATAATATATCCCAATATCAGTTCTCTGACAGAATTATCATAGTCATTACAATGTCCTACACCTAATGTTTGCTCTTATACTCTCAGTGTAAAACCTTGTAGTTTTGTGTGTGCATTCGTAACAGCGAGACCTCTGCCTCCAGGCTAGCATCCCCTAGTAAGCGGGCCCACCGCGACGCGTGGTCATGCCAAAACAACCGAATAAGACAGCAGCATTGCCCACAGGCACCCCGCACCCACGACTATACGTTGTTTTACAGACACGCGCTGGCAACAGGACTCTTCCTGGGACAGGGGATCGCAGGGAGGACACAGGGGAGGTGGACATCACTCATCGTACAGCAGGGATTCTAACAACGGTGGCAGTGCGGACAGAAATCGCAGAGATGGACAGGTAAGTGTAGGATTTAATTAGTATTTTTTAAATTGGATATGTATATATATA
>NW_014577094.1:183078-197753 GCF_000485595.1 Priapulus caudatus | reverse complement strand
GGAGGAGGTGGACGGGAGGAGGAAAAGGAGGAGGAGGGGGAGCTAGCGCAGTGGCTGCACAACAAAGCGCGTCTACTCGCCGTGCGTTCGAGTGGCGGGGATAAAAAGGCACCTGTCACGGCGGTTTGCGCGCACGCGAGATTCGCCGCGAGGACGGATTGCCGTTTGGCTGACGCTGGCGGCGTTCTCAAGAGACGGTCGTCACTAAATATTTCTTCGTCTTAGTCGTCGTCTTCTTTTCTTTTTTTTCTTGCTCCCTGGCTGCCCATTGCTTAGCCAGATACAAATCCCTACCTGACGATAAGGGGAAGTGTCTGGCGGGGTGTGATGAAAAAGAGACAGTGGAACACCTACTATGCTGTCCGATATACGGAAAACAACGAAATGAAGTGTGTGACTCAAAATACATCTTAGAGCTTCTCAATGACGACCCCACCAAAGTGCTAAAGTTCGTTGAGAGGATAGGCCGCCTGGCCGCACCTGAACTGTGACGCTCCACATCACAGCCACTGGGAGAGCAGACTACAGAGAGAGAGAGAGAAAGAGAGAGGAGAAGGAGGAGGAGGCGGAGGAAGAGAACAAGATGGTGACGACGAATAAGGCGGCGAAATACGTAAGAAGACAAAGAGAAAAAAGAAGAAGAAAATGAAGATGAAGAAAATGGGTGACTTTCCAGTTCGTAGCTGTTGGACGAGAACCTCGTCTGATCTCGCCATCGTTTTAGGGATTTCTTTGGGTCTTGCTGTTGTGACCTTATTGAAGAAGAGGTCCTCCTGTTTGAGATCTGAGATATCCACCCTTCATGGAGTTGGCGTTTGATGTGGGCTTTGGCAGTCTCCTCCTCCTGCTCCTCTTGCTCTTCCTCCTCCTCCTCTTCCTACTCCTGCTCCAGCTGTTCTTCTTCCTTATCATCATCATCATCTTTTCCTTCTTCATCATCATCATCATCATCATCATCTTTTTCTTCTTTTTTTATTTTATTATCTTCGTCATATTTTTCATCGTCTTCTACCACTAGCTCTCCCTCCCCTTCCTCGTGTGTTGTGGCCGAGTCGTGTGGTGCATCGCCCTGCAGAGAGGGGTGTTGTGACGGATATAAGCAAAGCACGACTGCATACGTGCAGCATTCAGATGGTTAAACGGGCTTTCCGCGATTTCTATATGCGACTAAGTGACAGTTGCTCTCGGCGCGCACGTTTTTCGTGTGCTCTCGGTGAAAACTTGCTGAAAATCTTCATGTATTTTCCGACGAAACGTTGCGAGCCGTATACCTCGAATTAGAGGAAACAGAGCGCAGATGGCATGCTGTGGTGCAGAGCGCGCCTTTAGAGCACCCTATTAACCGACTACTAGTAGATGTAGTTACTGCGAGTGTTGTTGTATTATATAAAAAAATAACGGGATGTTCTTCGTGATGACGAAATTCGCGTGATAGCGGTTTCTGACTTAAAATAGACGATTTTTTTTGGCGATTTTTGAGCGATATATTATATACACGCGTTATATTTGATTGAGTGAGTCTAAGTGCGCATCGCATGGTGCATTGTCGTAGAACGGATATATATATATATAGTGTGGTAAATAAATCGAATCCGATTTCACCAAACGTCGCTGATAATATTAGGAGTAAATAACAGGATTACCTATTATTACCTATTATTACCCGTCATTACTATTATTATTATTGCCAATTATTTATTCCCTATAGTATGACTATAAGAATGATTTCTCTGCTCATGATCACCCAAAATAAATTTCAATATGGCGCCAGTCGGAAGACAGACTTGTGTTTACCGCCGCGCTGGACTCTTTGCTCTGAATTTATTTGATGGCCTCTTACTGTTTTGCGATATTGTAATACTGCGGGCGTGACAATTTCTGTGAGGATAGGCTTCGTTTCGTATCTATGGTAATATTGTTGGCATAGAAAAGGAGTTTCAATTTCGCTCGAAAAAGCCCGATTTTACTTGAAAGCGAGATTAACTTACGCATGCAATTTCTTTCGCGATTTTCGCAACGGACGTCCGAATCTCTCAAGAATGCTTTCTGTCCAACCGAATTTTCACGCAGAGGTCGATTCCAATTTATATGGGTTTTGGGTATATCGTGGTAGTTGGCAGAATGCTCGTTTTACTGCTTGGAATGTCAGGCCTGGGAAATTATGCTAGTACGTATGTTAGCTCTCCTTTCTTTGATTATTATTGCTGTGTGGCAGTTAGTTTGCACAATTTTTAGCTCACCTTGACATCGTCAAGATGAGCTATTGCCAAGGTGTGTCGTCCGTCGTACGTCCGTCCGTCTGTCTGTCCGTCAACATTTGGCTACGGTCAACGATAACTCAAGCACCGTTTGACCCACATGTTTCAAATTGCATACAGTTGTTACTCCTATGGGAGAGATTTGAACGTCCTATTTTGGAGCACGCCAGTCGACCTACTTTGGAGCCACGTTCACTTTTTGGCAAAAATGAAAATGGCCATCTAGATTCATTCGATTTTGTTAAATTTGCCTACCTACCTACCTACACACCTACCTAATCATACCTATGTGTAATACCTAGTTTTAGATTCTTCGTTACAGTAATTTGACTGGAATATTTTATTGTTTTTATTTGCGCGATAATCGAAAACCAAAATGGCGATCATTTAGACGTAGCGCCATCTCTCGCCCAGATTTCAGACTTTCAGATCTGAAACGTTTATTTTTGCATCAAAACTAACCCTGAAACAAAACTGTGACATTTCTATTAGTATAAAACGGGGAATAAGGACATTTGATCACATTTTGGTCCGTCATAAATGAAACACTTACCATCTTCTATCACACCCAGTGTGAGCTATAGTGTCATTGACACTTTCATTCCAATGGGTACGTTACTGTGGAAACGAGCTGAGAATTTCACGGTGTTGTAGAGTTGCATGCAGCCTGCTTTGCAAACCTGAGTACGATGGCCATTTAAATATTTAAACGACACCTATTTTTAATTTTCGTGGTGTTATTATTCTTCCGGTAATTAACGTTTAGTATCTTCACATTATTACGTACCTACGTGTCAGTGTGTGAGTCTACTCTCCCACAGTAGTGTCACCCGTAACAAACAAACTTTGTTAGTTTTTGCATACAACATGTTCATCAATTTACAGAGCACCTTTTGTCGCGTCACACAATTAAACAGCAAGCGTTACAGATTTTATTGGCATAGCTTTTCGATACATTTCTCACGCGTTCGTGTCGTGTTGACTTAGTCAGACTCGACGCTCACCCGCGCCGGACATTGAGTGGACGTGAATTGACCGCGGAGGAATTCTAGTCACCCTTTATCAGCCGATGTTTACTTTGCAGGCAGGGCGGGCCCAGATCTTTAATGGGCACGGCCCCGTCCCTGATGGGCATGCCGAGTCATCCTGCAGGAATGGTACCACCCAGATATCAGACAAACCAAGGTATGCCCGCCGACACTCACGTACCTCCACCACCTATGTCGCTCACAATCACTAAACATAAGATGTCAGGGCGACTCGAAAATGAACTGCTGGCATTACTACAGCAACGTTGCGTAGCCTGGCCCTGTCGCCGCCCACGAATTGCTGTGGCGTTTGCAGCTCGTGGAATCCGTCTAGGAGCGTTTGGGGAAATTTTTAATGGCGCTGATGACGCACGTGTGTTTGTGGTGCGTTCCAAAATGACATCATAGGTCACAATGTACGTGATAAACATCCTGTTGTTTTCGTGCGTGTGTACGTGTGTGCCACAGTGCGTGCGTGCGTGCATGCGTGCGCGCGTGTGTATGCAATTGTGTGTACATGCATATACGTATGCGTGTGGGTGTGCTTGCGTGTACGCGCGTGCGTGCATGTGTATGTGTGTGTGTGTGCGTGCGTGGGCGTGCATGTGAGCGAGGACGGATAATATATCCCAGTATCAGTTCTCTGACAGAATTATCATAGTCATTACAATGCCCTACACCTAATGTTTGCTCTTATACTCTCAGTGTAAAACCTTGTAGTTTTGTGTGTGCATTCGTAACAGCGAGACCTCTGCCTCCAGGCTAGCATCCCCTAGTAAGCGGGCCCACCGCGACGCGTGGTCATGCCAAAACAACCGAATAAGACAGCAGCATTGCCCACAGGCACCCCGCACCCACGACTATACGTTGTTTTACAGACACGCGCTGGCAACAGGACTCTTCCTGGGACAGGGGATCGCAGGGAGGACACAGGGGAGGTGGACATCACTCATCGTACAACAGGGATTCTAACAACGGTGGCAGTGCGGACAGAAATCGCAGAGATGGACAGGTAAGTGTAGGATTTAATTAGTATTTTTTTAAATTGGATATGTATATATATATATAATGCATGGTTAATTGCATGAAAAATGCATATAAATGCTATAAAAATCTGTATAATGCATGAACAAAAGAATGGTTTGATGTTTGGGTGAGGATGAATGTTGGTGACTGGTGGTGAGGGGTGGAAGGGCGGCTGGGTGGGTGGTGTGTGGGGGGTAGATGTTGGTGTGGGGTCTTTTTATATTCTCCGTGGGTAGTAAACGTAAATAAATTGTAGCCGCGCTGCGTTTTCTATGTGGCCGCGACGCCAGTTTTCGTGTGAATCCGTGCAGCAACTGCCAGCAGTGTGCGCGCGTAGTGTGCGTGCTGTGACGTCGCCGGTAGCTCGGGGTGCAGTTAAATGCCCCCGTTGTTTAGCCCCGCCGTTCGAACCTTGCAGCGACACAATGCTGTCGTGAAACCCACGCAGATGAACAGTAATGCGCGCGATTACTGTCAAATGAGGAGTGAAAATGTCCCCACTCGGCTCTGAAAGCCACCCGCGCGGCCGGGTCCCCCCGTTCAACGCGCCGCCAATGGTGTAATAATAGTATCAGTATAACAAGCTCAATTGTGCGTGCTGGGGCTGGCCTGGCGGGAAGCGTTGCCGCTGATATCAATGCCGACTATAACTGCGCCGAGGTCGGTCGGCTGAATAACCGCCTATCGGCCGCCGACGGCGCGCCATTGTTCCAGCGTTAACGCGTCACGAGATGTCCACAGAGTATCGCCGAAACTGACTTTGGCGCCCCCCGTAGCGAGTGCAGGGTGAGCCTTCGCGATATTTCTCCCCCCGTGCCGCGGCAAATCCAATTTGTCTCAAGGCATGGGGTGGCGGTCGGCCACTGTGCGTCGAAGCATCGACACCAGCAATTAGGGTCGACGGACCATTGTCGGGCGTGACCATTCAGCGGGTGTCCCCGGGGGCTGAATGTACGCACGGGGGCGAGTGTTACGGGCGGCGTGCAATAAATGAGTGCGGAGAATCCATGCGCGGCATATGCACGGGCCTGGGCGAAGCATATGGAATATCGGACTCGATATATGGCGGAGGGTGTGGTGAGCGGGCCGTGTGTGTGTGGGTGTGTGTGTGTGTGTGTGTGTGTGTGTGTGTGTGTGTGTGCGTGCGTGCGTGCGTGCGTGCATGCACGCGTGCGTGCGTGCGTGCATGCTCGCGTGCGTGGGTGCGTACGTGAGTGTGATGTAGGCGGATGATATAGCGGTTGTGTAGAGATTTAGCTGGGATGATGTGCTGCTGCTGCTGCTGCTGTTGTTGTTGTTGTTGTTGTTGTTGGTGCTGTTGTTGTTGTTGCTGCTGCTGCTGCTGCTGATGCTGCTACAACTATTACTATTGCTGCTGCTGCTGTTGCTGCTGTTGCTGTTGCTGCTGCTGCTGTTGGCATTGCTATAGTTATTCTTGCTGCTATTGCTGCTGGTTTTGCTGCTATTGCTGCATCTGTTGCGACTGCTGCTGTTGTTGCTACGATTGCTGCTGTTGTAGCTGCTATAGCTGCATCTGCTTTCTTTTCTGCTGACGTTGTTTGCTGCTGCACGGGAGCTTGCTCATTGCATCTCTGGGGCTTCGATTTGGTTATCACTGTGTTGTGTAACTAGAGTAGTCAGAACGTTGTTTTAACGGCAATTTTGCTTTTTAGGATAACCGCAGGTTCCCTCCAGCCCCACCTGCGTATTACACGTCGGCCCGTCGGTACTAATGCGTAGACGGAGGCACCATCTCAGCGCCACACTGCAGACAGCAGTGGCGCCACCTGCACCCGGCTATTAGCGGGATGTTGAGGCGGCCATGTCACCTACTCGTTGGCGCATAACAGGGAGGCTAGATGGTTAGGTTAACTGCAGATGTCGAGGTGGTGAAATACTTGCTATAGAGGACAATTATTGTTGTCGACGGACGTGCCATTGTCGGACGTCTCACTGGAAGCTTTTGTATAGCATATGTTGCACATTCTGTCACTCTCTGTCGGCACTGAGTTCCGTCATATATCTTTGTATACCCTCGTCGTTTTGAGTTGTGTAGATTAGCTGGGAGGTGTGCACATTAGATCGTTGAGAGTGCATAGTTTTCCACTCGTAGGTGAATATGGCCGTACACGTGGTTCGCATGTCTATAAATGGAAATGTCCATCGTTTAGATACTTGGTATTTGCGTTGTGACAGCGTGTCGTAAATATCGAATAAACAATTAAACATGTGGAATTGTACTCAGGCACAATATTTCAATTTTTTATATAATATGCTTGAGAGTTAGCAGTTCTGTGGTGGAGGTTTAACACAAAGTGTTTACTATATATGTGCTAGTAAGTTTAGTACTGAGATTTCTGAGACTTGGGCTGTAAGGCCTCTGCGATATTTGAAAAGACTAGAGGGATTTTCGGAGTTTAGAAATGGAAAAGAATGAAAGCGTGTAAAAACAGCATAACCACAAAAATATTAACATGTGTTCTATTATTATGTAACGTTCAGCACCAACAAAAATAATAATTATGGCGTTCTTCTTGATATTGTTAATGTTATCTGAGCTCCTTTACTTTTCTATTGTTTGTGCTGATACAGATTCTGACAATGACAGAACAGTATTGTGTAATGGAAAAATTTGACTTCTAGAGTGTTTGCAGTATATGCATATTACCAAGGGCTCTATGCCATTGAGAATGAATTTTCAGCGTTGAAAAGTACTCGTACAAAAGTGCTTATTACGTATACAGAATGTGTGTATATATATATATTTACATTGCATATGTATTTTGTGAAATAAAAAAGATTTGTTACATTTTGCATAAACTAAGCTTGCTAAGCCAAACTTATACGTTAACAAACAAAAAATTCGTTTTTTTAAATAACAGTTTTTTCCCGGTAATTAATTAAAAGAACATTAACAATTGATTTGTGTTGAGTTTCCAGATGACTCTGGCTTTAGCCTTTATGCAGGCAAGATTTAATGACCGATCACCTACGCGTAATTATTGGTTTTAACGTTTTATCACTGTATGTTGATGTACTAGGTGAGAAAAAATACGTCGTAGAGAAAATCGTTGTAAGTTTCTGTACAATGTCACTATCATAACGTGCTTAGCGGGATGCGCCGCTCAGAGAGGCAGTGCTCTTTATTCATAAGATATACATTCCTCGTCCATTGTCCCGTCTGAATAGAAATGTCTTATGCAAGAAGCACTATTAGACACAACGGCTTTTTCAGACACATTAAAAAGTGTCGAAATTGAAGAGACGTTTGTATGGCGTGCCGCGAATATTCTTGTGTGTGTGGAAAAAATGCAAAATCTCCCAACTCTCACAATAAACAGCAATTTACAACTGAAAGCCGTATGACGATGTCGTTGCTTTGTGTCGGTGCGTGCGTGCGTGCGTGCGTGCGCGTAGGCCTCTGCTATGCTATGGCGCGCGTCACGGCGCACCCCGCGTAGGCTCCACAGCGCTTTTTTTACGTAGAAATGAAGAGAAGCCTTATGACGCATTTCTTTAATGCAAGCGAGCTGAGAAGCTTGTGTGCGTGCGTGCGTGCACATGTGTGTACGCGCGCGCGTGCGTGTGTGCGTGTGTGTGTGTGTGATGTGCTGCGAGGTTTATGTTTTGCATGCACGCTTTATTTATACGGCACTCAATCTGAGGTTGAGCTGCTACGTAAAATCATGCGAGACATGAAAAACAGGAACGATTATCCATACCCGGCGAATATCCTCATCGTAAAAAGCAACAACCGCTGCTTCAAATCGTAAAATAATGTGACGCTAAAACGCATATTTAAAATAAGTAGTCGCTCATGCTCTAAATCTGACATCACTGTGCATATGGTCCACCCCCTTTACCCCCGTGGCGTCACATGGTGTAGCCCCCTAACACCGGAACGCCGTAATGACGTTTGCATTCGATCGTCTGCTCGGTGTGGGAAGAACACCGCCGCTAAATCTGATATTCAGATTCTCTCCCGCTCTCTCGCTTCCTCTCTCTCTCTCCTCCTCTCTCTCTCTCTTCTCTCTCTCTCTCTCTCTCTCTCTCGTCGCTCTGCCCCCCTCTCCTTCTCTCACGCTCTCTCTTCTCGCCCCCTCTCTCTGCTCTCCCTCTATCTCTCTCTCCTCTCTCCCTCACTTCACTCTCTCCCTCTCTCTCAACTTTCTCTCTCTCTCTCCCTCTCCTCTCTCCCTCTCTTACTTTCTCCCTCTATCACTCTCTCCTCGTCTCTCTCTCTCTCTCTCTCTCGTCCGCTCTTCTCCCTCAATCTCTCTCTCTTCTCTCTCTCTCTGCTCTCTCTCCCTCTCCTCTCTCTCTCTCCTCTCCCTTATATGCTTTCTCTCCCTCTCTCTCTGCTCTCTCTCTCTTCTGACTCTCCCTCTCTCATCTCTCGCACCCTACTCTCTCTCTCTCCCTCTCTCACTCTCTCCTCTTTCCCTCTCTCCCTCTCTCCTCTCTCTCCCTCGCGGTCCCGCACGTCGGAGATTTATCGGCTGATCGCGGAGACTCCTGTCTTCTCCCATAGTAGCCAGCTTCCTCGCGTCTTCAGCCGCCACTCGACGCGCTCGCCTAACACTGTCAACGACTCTGCCCGCGCTGCGAACTGTTATGAGATTTCTCGTCCGATATTTGGCCGTCACGCGCGCGTGTGCCGACTTTCTTCTACCTATATATGCATATATACGGCATATATATATAAATATATAGTATATAATATATATATATGTGGCCTGTGTATTGTTATGCGCTGCTCTCCCGTCCGCCTTCTACTATGCTCATATTGCCGGCTAACGGTTGCCGCGCGAATGGCGCGCGATAGTCGCAGACGAACTGTTTGCCAGTGTCCGTAGCTATTTCTCGAGGCGTGCGCGTCGATGCCGTTTAAAATCGAGAAATGTAATATAATCGTGTTTATTAGCGGCTGGTGGTGCGCCCTATTCGTGCTGCGGTATGCGCAGTGTGTGTGCGCCTGTGTAGTGTGTGCGCCGCGCGCGTGTGCTGTGTCTCGCTCCTCCTCTCTCGCTTATATCTTTTCTCTGTCCTCTCTTTTTTTCATTACATTCTCTTCCCTCTATAATTATATATATAATACAATGCGGCGTCGTTGGTGCGGGCGTTTTTGTGTGCTGTGCATGTCGTGTGTGTGTGTGTGTGTGTGTGGTGATGTGTGTGTGTGCCAACTGTGTGTGTGTGTTGTGGAAGAGACTGTGTGTGTGTGTGTGTGTGGTGTGTGTGTCTGTGTGTCGCCACTGGTTATTGCGCGCTTCCGTATGTACTGTGATGTGCGTGCTTGCGTGTGAAATATATGATGTGTGGTGCGTGGCGTGGGTGAATGTTTTTGAAGCGTAGGTATTGCAGTTTTGAGGTTTATTATAATCTACATATGTCGCTCGCTCATACAGGAGAATATGGATATATATAATATATTTAGTTGTGTTTATTTATATCAAGACGCGCTGCTAGAAGGGGGAAGACTTGAGATGGAGAGGGGAGCTTAGGAGATTGAAGAGAAGTTAAAATTGAATCAGAGGCGTTCAGACAGCCGAGCAGCGAGTATATGTATATATATATATACTATATATAGTATTATATATATATATTATATATATTATAATAAAGAGGGAGAGAGAATGAGAGGAGATGAACAGAGAAAGATATAGTGTATTATTATATATATATATATATATAGTATATAAGAGGGAGAGAGAAGAACAGGAGAAAGATGTATGTATATATATAGATAGATAGATGGAGAGAGGAAGAGAGAAAGAGAGAAAGAAAGGGAGGAGGATAGAGGAAAGAACGAGAAGAGAAAGAAGAGAGAGAGAGAGCGAGAGAGCGAGAGAGAGAGAGAGAGAGGGATAGTGCGAGAGGCAGCAATATTCACTGCGTGCATGCATGCGCTCCCCGTTATAGCTAATCAGAGAGGCGTTCGCACGCGCGCGCGCGCTCCAGCCTTCTCTGCCATCGATCATCATCTCTCGCTACACGCAGCCACGTCTCTACGCCGACCCAATCTATTTGCGCATCATACACGCGATATATTAAAATGTATCGCCGGCACTCGTTGCGCGAATATGTGGCTGAAGTTAGAAGCCGCCTGTATATGCGCTATTAAAATTGACCAAGTGTAAGCCATTGTGCGCGCTATAATGGCCGCATAGTGCGGATAGGATGGACAGAGAGCACTAGAGGCGAGCGTGAGGGCCCGGCAAGTATTTGCTGTGTGCTTCGGCAGCCAGCTCGCCGCACTTATTACTCGCTGGAAGTCGAACGGAGTGGCAAAAAGCGATTCAGTGCGCAAACAAGCCGGCCGGGCTGAAGAGTTATATGCATGGCGCGCGAGCGACGGAAACAAACTTTAATAAGGTATTCTCGTGACTTTCGATGACTGGATAATTTACGGATGGATGTCGCGAGAGCTGGTATTTATTCGTGAGCCACGTGGGAATCGTTGCTGCGGCGGAGAGTCGTGGCGATGTATTGTTAGTGGTGCCGTGCTCTAGCGGCGGGGCCGGGAAAGCAACGCTGTTGACTATTCACTCACATAGGCCCTAACCGTCTTATGAAGCCGGTCTTGCGCTCCTATGGCACGATATAGCAACGCTCGAGAAAATATCAACAGCTCTCAGATGAATGGAATATAAAAGTAATTTGCCTATAAGTGAATGGTAGTTTCTCCATCAAGCACTCTGTCCGTATGAATTAAAATTTTGTCCACTATATATATGAATAGATATATGCCTATATGCACGTATGACAATATTCGTAAATATAACTAAAATTGTATTTGCTTTGGCATTAAACAAAAATGTATGAGTTAACCCAAATGTATAATTAATAATATTCTCTGCTGAATATTTCGCCCAATGCAAAATAAAATGCAAGAAATTCTGAAGCATTTTCAATCTTTTCTCAATTCGCTACGCAGAAATACCTTTAAAACCGCCGCTGTGCATTTTCTCTCCTAGTTACACAGACGCATGTACATATAGACGGCATGAGGAGAGAGGGATAGAGATAGAGAGAGAGAGAGAGAGCGCGCGCGCGAGAGAGGGGGACAGACAGGGAGAGAGAGATAGTGAGAGCGAGAGAGAGAGAGGGGGGAGGGAGAGAGAGCGCGCGCGAGAGAGGGGGACGGACAGGGAGAGAGAGAGAGAGAGGAGAGAGAGAAAGCGAGAGAGAGAGGGATAGAGATGGATGGAAGAGAGGGAAGGGAGAGATAGTGAGAGAGAGAAAAAAAAATGAGAAAAAAAAGAGAGTGCGCGCGACGGAGGGGGGAGAGAAAGAAAGAGAGGGAGAGAGGCGCGCCGAGAGAGAGCGCGAGCGAGAGCGACAGAGAAAGAGAGAGAGAACGACAGAGAAAGAGAGAGAGAACGACAGAGGAAGAGAGTGAACGACAGAGGAAGAGAGAGAGAGAGAGAGAGAGAGAGAGAGAGCGCGCGCGACAGAGAGAGAGAGAGAGAGAGCGACAGAGAGAGCGACACAGAGAGAGCGACAGACAGAGAGAGAGAGAGAGAGGGGGGAGTGAGAGCGGCAGAGAGCGCGCGCGCGAGAGAGAGAGAGAGAGAGGGAGAGAGCCTATAGCGCGCGGCTAGCCACACAGCCAACGTTCCCTTTCATTCTTCGCGCACGGCGCATAACCAGCCACACAATGTCATTCATCGACGTAGCGTGCCCTGCCGCGCACCCAGGTGCTACCGCCCTCTTATTTAACCCTTTGTGCCCGGCGGGCGCGCGAGCGTGCTTTCCGCCCATCGGCACGTCCGACCCGCCCCCTCATGCAGCGCCGCCGGCGGGGAGCGGGAGGGGGGAGGGGAAAGGTTTTTTTCTCTCCAAGATAACACTTGCATATATGTGTATTTCTGCGGGTATAGACGGGGGGTGTGTATCATGGCGATGTGTATTGTCGTATCTATTTTTCTCCGATCCATTGTGTGTGTACGTGGAACTCGTTGCACGATGATTTTATTCAGTATAATTTTTATTTAAGATTATCGATCAGTATCGGCTTCCGATCGTTTTCGATATTCGGGGCGAATAAATGTTGCTTTGAGTCAGCCACGCGGTTCTCGGCTGCATAAATAATTGACATATCTGACGATATGTGAGCGTCTTTATTATCGGAGTGTCTTATATATAATGCCAGCGATAGCGCGCACACGTTAAAATGGCGGCTACCGTGGTGAACACGACGTTGTATAAATCCTCATGCGTGGAGCGCGAGTGTTGGATTAGGCTAACGATGTAAATATATAGTAGGGTGAGATTTAATTTGACATGAGAATAATTACTTGCTTGTCTGCAAATGTAGGTAGTAATAGGTAGTTGTAATTTTATAATAAAAGGTAGTGCTAATAGGTAATAATCGTTTGAAATATGATAAACAGAATGTGCTAGAAAATAATGAAAACGCTATAAAATACGCGTGTTTACTGTTATATCCATGCATGACACTTCACAAAATAACGTAATGATGATGCTCTCGAATAAAGGGGCAATTTTTCGTACAATTTTGGAATTTTGAAGAAAAATGCGATTTTCTAAATTCATGGCATTAAAGGCGCGCTTTAACTAACGAGCATGCACTGATACATATACAGCTTACACGCGCGCACACTCACATGATTGCAGCATGTGTGATTGTCACAATCACACAGCACTCGATGGCCGTGCTGTTGCCATGGCGTAGTTAGGCACGCCCGCGTGCAGACGAGCAAGCGTCGGCTGCGATAATTTTCCGCGAAGAAACGATTCAAATTAAGAGATTTCTTGGCTCAGGGACGCGGCGGCATGACGATTCGCTCGCAAAAGGGAACCTCGCAGTAAAACTAACGATGGCGTTGGAAAGCACTCCTGTGTTTCTTTAGTAGATGGTAAGTGGCGCGTGTGTTTGGTGAAGGGCCTCATTTGCGCTGGAACCTATAGCCACTAGAAGATCTCTCGTCTACTTTCCTTGCTTGCACACGAACTCATCCGCGAGGCGGCAGCAAAAATAAATGAACCATTAATTAACTAAATCATCGTCGTCATTTTTCGTGCCAATTATCCCAATTGAATATGCATGATACGACGCGACTCAATTAGTGTCGTCGGCAATTTTTCTCGTCGCCATTTTCTGCGTCGGCGTTTCGAGCGCGTCGTTGAGACCGTGGGATGGCGCTCGCGTAGACAATGGCCGCGTAATTACGGCCTGGTGGATTGACGTCGGCGTGGCCAAGTCGTCGGCGGCGGCGGCGGCGGCAGCGGCGGCAGCGCGCCTGAGTCCGTTCACGAAAATGCGCGGTGACGTTTTTCGTGCTGACGTCGTCTCTCACAGCTCGCCGTGTGCGCGCAAGATACATTAGGAAAGTCAAACAAAACCTGCATTAGCGGGAGTCACGACGTGCGCATTCAATGAGATTTAATGAATGTACGATCTCTCGGGGGGAATGTATAATTTCCGCATGAATTCGAATGGCTTCGAAACAAAAATATCTCGCTCGAGCCTAATTGTTTTTGCGGGCACTTGTGTGTGTAAAGACGCTCCAGTCTTTCTCTGTTCGGTGGCTTAATATACGGCTAAATAATAATATTATAGCTGATCGGTCGACTAACCAAGCGCTCGTTCGATCGGCCAGGCCGCCGGGTGGTTAATGCCGTGCCGTATAGAGGGAAGGGCGGGCGCGGGTCATGCCATTCTGTTGAAGGGAGGGTGGGTGGCTGTATGCTATGGTATGTGGAGGGTGAAGTGGGCGGTTCATGCCATGCCGTACAGAGGGAGGGGTGGGCGGTTCATGCCATGCCGTACAGAGGGAGGGGTGGGCGGCTCATGATATGCCGTACAGAGGGAGGGGTGGGCGGCTCATGATATGGCGTACAGAGGGAGGGGTAAGCGGCTCATGATATGGCGTATGGAGGGAGGAGTGGGCGGGTCATGCCATGGCGCACAAAGAGAGGGGTGGGCGAGTCGTGTCATGGTGTATAGAGGGAGGGGTCGGGTAGTGCTATTACATGGGCGTCGCGGTAATGCCATGACCTAGGTTGTTTCATGCAGTGTCTTAGGTAGGTGATTGAGCCATATTATGTCATGTCTAAGGTGAAAGGTTATTTCATGTCATAGCTTAGGTGGGTGGTTGGGTCATGTTATAGTTTAGGTTGGTGGTTGATTCATGTTATAGTTTAGGTGGGTGGTTGGAGCATGCCTTAGTTTAGGTGGGTGGTTGGGTCATGTCATAGCTTAGATGGGTGGTTGGAGCATGTCATAGTTTAGGTTGGTGGTTGGAGCATGTCATAGTTTAGGTTGGTGGTTGGGTCATGTTATAGTTTAGGTTGGTGGTTGGTTCATGTTATAGCTTAGGTGGGTGGTTGGAGCATG
>NW_014577094.1:178075-183068 GCF_000485595.1 Priapulus caudatus | reverse complement strand
GAGCCTATAGCGCGCGGCTAGCCACACAGCCAACGTTCCCTTTCATTCTTCGCGCACGGCGCATAACCAGCCACACAATGTCATTCATCGACGTAGCGTGCCCTGCCGCGCACCCAGGTGCTACCGCCCTCTTATTTAACCCTTTGTGCCCGGCGGGCGCGCGAGCGTGCTTTCCGCCCATCGGCACGTCCGACCCGCCCCCTCATGCAGCGCCGCCGGCGGGGAGCGGGAGGGGGGAGGGGAAAGGTTTTTTTCTCTCCAAGATAACACTTGCATATATGTGTATTTCTGCGAGTATAGACGGGGGGTGTGTATCATGGCGATGTGTATTGTCGTATCTATTTTTCTCCGATCCATTGTGTGTGTACGTGTGTTTTTCACGCGGAATCGTAGAGAAACCTCAACGGGAAGGGATGGAACTCGTTGCACGATGATTTTATTCAGTATAATTTTTATTTAGGATTATCGATCAGTATCGGCTTCCGATCGTTTTCGATATTCGGGGCGAATAAATGCTGCTTTGAGTCAGCCACGCGGTTCTCGGCTGCATAAATAATTGACATATCTGACGATATGTGAGCGTCTTTATTATCGGAGTGTCTTATATAATGCCAGCGATAGCGCGCACACGTTAAAATGGCGGCTATCGTGGTGAACACGACGTTGTATAAATCCTCATGCGTGGAGCGCGAGTGTTGGATTAGGCTAACGATGTAAATATCTAGTAGGGTGAGATTTAATTTGACATGAGAATAATTACTTGCTTGTCTGCAAATGTAGGTAGTAATAGGTAGTTGTAATTTTATAATAAAAGGTAGTGCTAATAGGTAATAATCGTTTGAAATGTGATAAACAGAATGTGCTAGAAAATAATGAAAACGCTATAAAATACGCGTGTTTACTGTTATATCCATGCATGACACTTCACAAAATAACGTAATGATGATGCTCTCGAATAAAGGGGCAATTTTTCGTACAATTTTGGAATTTTGAAGAAAAATGCGATTTTCTAAATTTATGGCATTAAAGGCGCGCTTTAACTAACGAGCATGCACTGATACATATACAGCTTACACGCGCACACACTCGCATGATTACAGCGTGTGTGATTGTCACAATCACACAGCACTCGATGGCCGTGCTGTTGCCATGGCGTAGTTAGGCACGCCCGCGTGCAGACGAGCAAGCGTCGGCTGCGATAATTTTCCGCGAAGAAACGATTCAAATTAAGAGATTTCTTGGCTCAGGGACGCGGCGGCATGACGATTCGCTCGCAAAAGGGAACCTCGCAGTAAAACTAACGATGGCGTTGGAAAGCACTCCTGTGTTTCTTTAGTAGATGGTAAGTGGCGCGTGTGTTTGGTGAAGGGCCTCATTTGCGCTGGAACCTATAGCCACTAGAAGATCTCTCGTCTACTTTCCTTGCTTGCACACGAACTCATCCGCGAGGCGGCAGCAAAAATAAATGAACCATTAATTAACTAAATCATCGTCGTCATTTTTCGTGCCAATTATCCCAATTGAATATGCATGATACGACGCGACTCAATTAGTGTCGTCGGCAATTTTTCTCGTCGCCATTTTCTGCGTCGGCGTTTCGAGCGCGTCGTTGAGACCGTGGGATGGCGCTCGCGTAGACAATGGCCGCGTAATTACGGCCTGGTGGATTGACGTCGGCGTGGCCAAGTCGTCCCTTCTATACACCATGACACGACTCGCCCACCCCTCTCTTTGTGCGCCATGGCATGACCCGCCCACTCCTCCCTCCATACGCCATATCATGAGCCGCTTACCCCTCCCTCTGTACGGCATGGCATGAACCGCCCACCCCTCCCTCTGTACGGCATGGCATGAACCGCCCACCCCACCCTCTGTACGGCATGGCATGAACCGCCCACTTCACCCTCCACATACCATAGCATACAGCCACCCACCCTCCCTTCAACAGAATGGCATGACCCGCCCGCCCTTCCCTCTATACGGCACGGCATTAACCACCCGGCGGCCTGGCCGATCGAACGAGCGCTTGGTTAGTCGACCGATCAGCTATAATATTATTATTTAGCCGTATATTAAGCCACCGAACAGAGAAAGACTGGAGCGTCTTTACACACACAAGTGCCCGCAAAAACAATTAGGCTCGAGCGAGATATTTTTGTTTCGAAGCCATTCGAATTCATGCGGAAATTATACATTCCCCCCGAGAGATCGTACATTCATTAAATCTCATTGAATGCGCACGTCGTGACTCCCGCTAATGCAGGTTTTGTTTGACTTTCCTAATGTATCTTGCGCTCACACGGCGAGCTGTGAGAGACGACGTCAGCACGAAAAACGTCACCGCGCATTTTCGTGAACGGACTCAGGCGCGCTGCCGCCGCTGCCGCCGCCGCCGCCGCCAACCACCCACCTAAGCTATGACATGAAATAACCTCTCACCTTAGACATGACATAATATGGCTCAATCACCTACCTAAGACACTGCATGAAACAACCTAGGTCATGGCTTACCGCGACGCCCATGTAATAGCACTACCCGACCCCTGGGTCATGTTATAGTTTAGGTTGGTGGTTGGTTCATGTTATAGCTTAGGTGGGTGGTTGGAGCATGCCTTAGTTTAGGTGGGTGGTTGGGTCATGTTATAGTTTAGGGTGGTGGCTGGGTCATGTCATAGCTTAGGTGGGTGGTTGGAGCATGTCATAGTTTAGGTGGGTGGTTGGGTCACGTCATGGTTAAGGTGGGTGGTTGGGTCAGGTTATAGCTTAGGTGGGTGGTTGGGTCATGTTATAGCTTAGGTAGATGGTTGGGTCATGTCATAGCTTAGGTAGGTGGTTGGGTTATGTCATAGCTTAGGTAGGTGGTTGGGTCATGTCATAGCTTAGGTGGGTGGTTGGGTCATGTCATCGCTTAGGTAGATGGTTGGGTCATGTCATAGCTTAGGTAGGTGGTTGGGTTATGTCATAGCTTAGGTAGGTGGTTGGGTTATGTCATGGCTTAGGTAGGTGGTTGGGTCATGTCATAGTTTAGGTGGGTGGTTGGGTCATGTCATAGCTTAGGTGGGTGGTTGGGTCATGTTATAGCTTAGGTGGGTGGTTGGGTCATGTCATAGCTTAGGTAGGTGGTTGGGTCATGTCATAGCTTAGGTAGGTGGTTGGGTCATGTTATAGCTTAGGTGGATGGTTGGGTCATGTCATAGCTTAGGTGGGTGGTTGGGTCATGTCATAGCTTAGGTAGGTGGTTGGGCCATGTCATAGCTTAGGTGGGTGGTTGGGTCATGTCATAGCTTAGGTGGGTGGTTGGGTCATGCTATAGTTTAGGTTGGTGGCTGTTACATGTCAATGTATAGATGGGTGGTAGTAGGGTCATGTCATGGACCGAATTAACGCACCGCTGACGCACTCGCGCCGCACCCCGGAGTTGACGCGACGCACGCATTGACGCACTTCCGAAGTCGACGCACCGACGCAACCGCGAATTCGAAGCAATCCTCAACGAACCTCTAACGCACCTCTGACGCACACCTAACGCAACCCCGAAGACGACGCAATTCTCGACGCCCTTCCCGACGCACCCCCGACGCAGCCCCTTTATAGACGACGCACCCCCCGACGCACCCCCGACGCAACCCCTTTAGACGACGCACCCCGACGCAGCCCCGTTAGACGACGCACCCCCGATAATTTCTTCTGTCATCTTCGCAGCTTTTTGTGATGGAAAAGCGATTCAGCTACCGGCGACGGCGTAATCTAGTAAGCGCGCGCGCCGGTGTCGTGTTGAACGGATAAATTATTCAGACGGACCGCGATTATCCAACAGAATTATCCAATTACGAAGAATGTGCCCGAGCCGCTAACTTGTCAATATTCTGTTGTCAGATGTTTTCAATGCGGCGCGCATCAGGCGCGCACGAGAGATGCCAGCGTGCATTAACGGCCAACGAAGAGAAGGGATGGCGTATTATTACGCAGAAGCGGCGCCTGTGTGGCGCTAAGTGCTGCGTTTCATTCGCCCCTTTTTATTTAAAACGCGCAGAATTGATAACAGAGAGAGAGCGAGAGAGAGAGCTTCGAGCGCGCAAATCAGTCGCATCTCTCGCGACATAATATGAACGCGTGTGACCGTAGCACGGGTGTCGGTGTATGAAACGAAAACGCGCGCCCGAGAGAGAGAGAGGGGGGGGGAGGGAGGGGGGGAGAGAGGGAGGGGGAGGGAGGGAGTCAGGGAGAGAGAGAAAGAGAGAGCGAGAGAGAGAGAGAGAGAGAGGGAGAGAGAGAGAGAGCGAGAGCGAGAAAAAAAACGAAAGAGAGAGAGAACGACATACGCCCTCGCCGTAAAAATTGTTTCCACGTTAAACAACAATGCATATCCATTTGTATCGCATTACCTGCGTGCCGTGCGTTTCGTGAAGCGGCTTGCGATCCGCTCACACCTGCTGGCGCGCTTGAAGAATCGAGCTATAGCGACCGTGCACCCTCAACGCACACGCGCATCACGCCACGAAGAGAATTTTCGAATTTCGCTCGCACGAATGAAATATCGCGTCTGTGGTGTATAGGGGCGTATAGGGCCGATGGGAGCGTGCATGGGTCACCCACCTACCCGCCTTCAGACCTTAGACTCACTGACTTCGCTTCATGCTATCTTGCGGCGATGTTCAATGCGCTGGGAAATTTACCCAGCTGCCGTAATGTTATGCTGTATTAGAACCAGCGACGGATTCATCTTTAGGTGACGCGAACATGTATATCAAACAACAATTACGCGCCTAATCGCAGTGTATTCGTCTGCTTACACACACACGCACGCGCGGGCGCGCACCGCCGCCGCAAAGCTTGTCCCGTGAGGCTTACAGGTGCGCGTGTGTGTGCGTGTGCGTGTGTGTGTGCGTGTGTGTGTGTGTGTGTGTGTGTGTGTGTGTGTGTGTGTGTGTGTGTTGTGTGTGTGTGTGTGTGTGTGTGTGTGTGTGTGTGTGTGTGTGTGTGTGTGTGTGTG
>NW_014577094.1:175805-178065 GCF_000485595.1 Priapulus caudatus | reverse complement strand
AATACACTAATGTAGAAAGTACACAATAATACACTAATGTAGAACGATTACACAATAATACACTAATGTAGAAAGTACACAATAATACACTAATGTAGAAAGTACACAATAATACACTAATGTAGAAAGTACACAATAATACACTAATGTAGAAAGCGAGCTTGTGTTACAATATTAAACGCGCTACTAACCATTTCCATATATCTAGCCTTTCATGTCGCTCACAACTTGCTGGCAATGTTTTTTTCATATTTTATTCCCAGTTGATAAAATGTCACTCGTCGTATCTGTCCTCTTATGTTCAACCGGCCAAATAAACAGTTGCCATTAAACCGGTGAAATAGTATTGCGCGTTTTCATAATTCCATGTCTCATTCAAAGTTCATGGTTTTATCGTACACACACGATCAGCCTATTGCGTTCTAAATATAACGTGAGGTATATCGGTAACATTTTACACGCTGTCTGTGTAGGCGGTTAGAGCCGTTTCATAGCTGTTTTGCTCGTTACCAGTGAGAATTCAAGTGCATACATGTATATCATGGAACATACGTATAAAGCGTGCATTATATTAACGATTAGAAGATTAGCGCCACACTAACTATTAGAATACTAACATCATATCACCCTTCAGAATATTACTATCATATCAACCATAAGAATATTGACATCATATTATCAGCCATTAGAATACTAACATCATATCAATCATTATAATACTAACATCATATCAACCACTAGATTACTAACATCATGTCAACCATTAGAATACTAACATCATATCAATCATTAGAATACTAACATCATATCGACTAATACTCTATTATAATACTAATATTATATCAACCATTACAATACTAATATCATATCAACCATTATAATAGTAGAATTGTATTAACGCAAAGAATACTAACATCATATTAACGCCTAGAACATTACCATTATATTAACGCGCAGAATCAATTAGACATAATGGACCCCTCTCATTTAACTACTGATGCCCTCCGTGTCTTTGGGCTTCGGACGACCGTGTTGATAATAAGGTTATATAAGATCATTACTGGTAAGCGGGGGCACTTACGGCTTCAACAGCGCGATAATGCCGACCGTCGGCGGGGGTTCTCATAATTAGGAGATCATTATAATGTCGCCACAATGCAGCCGACGCCTTCATACGTGATCTATCGCTGGATAGCCGTGGCGTTAAGCAGCAGCGGTGGCCGCGGCAAGTGCCCGATGGGAGTGCACTTGTGTCATTCGTCGCGGCACAGGTGTGAGAAAGATAGAGGGAGACAGGGAGAGGCCGAGAGAGAGAGAGAGACAGAGAGAGAGAGAGAGAGAGAGAGAGAGAGAGAGAGAGAGAGAGAGCCATCTTCACATTGAACACGACCTGAGCCAGGACGCGATACGTGTTAATTCGGCTAATTCAAGACACGCATCTCTGAACAGAATGAGCGTTACGGAAACACGCTACTGTGGGGAGTTGTGACCAGTACAGGTTGTTCGCGCATATATATCCACCCGCGAGAGCACCTGAGCAGTTAGTTTCACAGTATAACCAAGTACTAGGTGAATAAAAGTATACACACGCGCGCACGCACGAACGCACGCACATAAAGAGAGCGAGAGAGAGAGAGTGACCGAGAGAGAGGGGTGAGAGAGAATGAGAGATAGTAATGGGATAGAGAGATGGATGTATAGATGGATGTATGGATGGATGGATGGATGGATGGATGGATGGATGGATGGATGGATGGATGGATGGATGGAGGATGGAATTGGGATGGATGGATGGATGGTTGGCATGGTATGGATGGTATGGAATGGTGGATGGATGGATGGATGATGGATTGGATGGATGATGGATGGATGGATGGATGGATGGATGGATTGGATGGGATGGATGGATGCATGGATGGGAATGGATGGATGGATGGATGGATGGCGATGGAATGGATGTATGGATGGATGGATGGATTGGATTACGGATGGATTACGACGACGGACGACGGACGACGGACGGACGAGGACGGACGGACGGGTACGGACGCGACGGACGGACGGACGGACGGAAGGAACGACGACGGACGGACGGACGGACGGACGGACGAGGACGGACGGACGGACGGCGGACGGACGGACGGACGGACGGACGGACGGATTGATGGATGGATGGATGGATGGATGGATGGATGGCATGGATGGCATGGAGGGATGGATGGAGGAATGGATGGATAGATGGGATGGATGGATGGATGGA
>NW_014577094.1:172384-175780 GCF_000485595.1 Priapulus caudatus | reverse complement strand
CGGCGGACGGACGGAACGGTACGTACGTGACGGACGGACGGATACGGACGGAACGGACGGACGGATTGAGGGATGGATGGATGGATGGAAGATGGATGGGATGCTGGGAATGGATGGTGGTATGGGGGTGTATGATGGATTGGATGATGGTGATGATGGATGGATGGAATGGATGGATGGCATGATGGTATGGATGGATGGGGATGGATGATGGATGGATGGTATGGATGGAGGATGGATGGATGGAATGGATGGTGCCGATGGTATGGCATTGATGAATTGGTAGTGGATGGATGATGGATGGATGGATGATGGATGATGGCAATTGGATGGTATGAGGAATGGATGGATGGATGTGATGGCGATGCGATGGATGCGATGGATGGGATGGATGGCCATGGATGGTGGATGGATGGATGGATGGATGGATGGATGGCATGGTGGATGGATTGAGGATGGAATGAATTGAATGGATGGATGGATGGATGGATGAATGGATGGTGGATGATCATGGATGGATGGCATGGAGGTATGGATGGATGGATGGATGGATGGATGGATGGATAGATGGAAGTGGCTGGATGCGTGGATGGATGGTATGGATGATGGATGGTATTGCATGAATCGGATGGCAGGCTGTTGCTGTGGCGTGGTGGCATTGGCGTGGTGGGTGGTTGGATAGATGGCGTGGATGGCATGGCGTGGATGGTATGGATGCGTACGTGTGGTATGGATGGATGGATGGATGGATAATAGATGGATGACTGGATGGATTGATGGATGCTGTGTTAGTCTGAACCGTACAAACAACTGAATGCACGCACGCACGCCAGCACGCACGCACGTCGCTGCACCTGTGTTCGTACCGTATAGAGGCGATCGGAGGCGACGCGGCGTGCACGTTGCTTCGTTCGTGCCCGCGCCACTTGTCAGCGGCTGCCAGGTGTAAGCCGTGGCAGCCCACCGCTCGCCCGGGGGGCTGCCCCCGCGCCCGACCGCCCGCCTGCCCGCGCGCGCGCTCGCCGTCTCTCTCACACGCCGCTATAATACCGCCATCTTTGCAACGTCCGACTGCTTATTCTTATTCGTCTGCGTCGCCCGTAGCGCTGTTTCAACGCCTACTGCTCGGAGTGTGTGAGAAAAGAAGCTGGGCGCCTGAGGGAGACGGCCGCGGTGGCCAAGAAAGGGAAACTAACGAACAAGCCAGGTCGGGTTAAAGACGCGATTGGAATCAATCAGAGAGACGGAAACGGAATTGGGAACGGAAACCGTGCACGGACCAATGAGCGTGGCCGCTAGTGACGCTACGGCGTTGATAAAAAATGAGAAAAGCTTGGTTACGACTATTAAGCAAACTGGTTGCGAAAATTAAGTTGGTGTTCTTATTGTTGGTGTTTTGAGTGTTGCTTTGAGTTTGCTCACCTATGGTTCTTGAAATCAAGAGGCGGAGTTTGTTGTATACGTACCATCGATGCTTACGCAATTTTGCTGCCGTAGGTATACTACACGATAGCTGGCGATTGGGGGGAATTACGTATATTATATATATATATATATATGCGGGTCCAAGCACCACGCACTTACCTCTGCTGTTTATAAATATATATATATATATGCGAGCGTGCGTATGTTGTACTGTGTTAGCACATGTAGGCCTACCTGTTAGGTTGCAGTGAGTGTGCTTGCATTTATGACACATGTTAGCTTCCACTGTGTGTGCGTGTGTTCCTGTTAGGTTCCACTGTATTAGTGTGCGTTCTTGTTAGGTTCCACTGTGTTAGTGTGTGTTCCTTTGAGGTTCCACCCTGCGTCTGCTAACATGTGTTCCAGTTAGGTTTCATCGTGTTTGTGTGTGCTCCTGTTATGTTGCACTGTGTTTGTGTGTGCGTTCCTGTTAGGTTCCACTGTGTGTGTGTACTTGTTAAGTTCCACTAGCCTTACTAGCCTGTGTTCTTAGTAGATTGCGCTGTGCTTGCGTGTTTCCACGTTAGGTGCCACCGGCCGTGCTAGCGCGCGCCGCCGCCACCGCAGCGAATTTAAAACAAGAAGATCGTCAAAACGCGCGTATAACCATGGCAACGTCACCGGGGGGGAGGGGGCGAGCCGCGCGCACGAATCGATGAGCGCGGCCGTTGTTGGCGTGTGCCAGCGGGAGGCTGAGGAGTGCGAGACCTCTTCAACGGACGCGAGTAACTTTTACTGAAATTGCTTTCGCGAAAACAATTCGCGCGGAGAGAGCCATGGCGGCGGACATATTGTGTAGAGTGAGACCGGGTCCCCGAGGCCGCGTCCACCCGAAGCGCGGCGCGTCATGATGACGTCAACTAATTATAATTATTTGAGGTTTTTTTTTTAAACGCGAGAGCTGCCGTGTTGTTCCTTTGAGAGCTGCCTCCCTTTCATTTTCGGTACGAGAGAATTACGTGTTCGCGAACCAACGCCCTGCGTTTATAGCTCGTCGAATGCATCCAACCTGCGTGCCCGCGAGTGTGAAATTATGGTGATGATTGTTGTCATCGTCGTTATATTTTATTTGTGTAGTTTTAGATGATGATTGTCATCTAAACATTTACATGCGAAACGCTGTGATTGCAGATATATTGTAATTATTTTGTTTATATATATACATATATAAATTATATATCTCTTTTCATATGCGGTAATACACCTAATATTTGTATGAATATTATTTGGATAATTAATCACGTATAAAACAGTATTTATTCATTTATTTTGGTAGAGTAGTAATATTAGTTATAAAATAATATGGCTATTTTAAATGCTAGCAGAAACGGCACAAACCAATAATGGAACAATCGAGCTCATATACCGTGTCATCACGAATAAAAAATAATATACGTCATTGTGAAAAATTATTGTCACGCTTGCATTAGCTATAGCGAGAGAGCTCCATGTCCTCGCTTCTAACCGGTTGCGTAATTGGTTAGCTTACTAATATTTAGGCCAACGTGACACTAATTATCTTCCGACTGCTTAGTCCAGCTAAAGTAATTTGCATCCCATTAGGCGGGACAGGGGATTTACACGTGCCCCTGGCTGTTTGCCCTGCGCAGACACATGTAACTATAGTATTTGGGCAAGAGGTTAGCATTATGTTAGCGGCAGTAGGGGCGGCGACGCAACGCCAATTCCGGCATAACCGTGTCTTTAATCCTCTTCGCGTTCGCTGAAACTGCGTTATCCCTATCGCGCGGATTTTCATAGGTAAACACAGCGGCTTGGCTGGGGCCGTCGCGTCATTACAGGGAGCGAGATTATAGAGTGAGTCCTATACTGACTTTCGGATATTCTGTACGTGTAGTAGTGTTGATGCTAGCGTGAACACACAAACAGACACGCGCGCACGCACGCACACGTAAGTCCTCCCCACTACAC
>NW_014577094.1:169008-170294 GCF_000485595.1 Priapulus caudatus | reverse complement strand
GTGTAGTGGGGAGGACTTACGTGTGCGTGCGTGCGCGCGCGCTAGTGTGTGTGTGTTTGTGCGTGCGTGTGTGCGTGTGTGTGTGTGTTCGTGCGCGCGTGCATGTGTGTGTATGTGTGCGTCTCTGCAGCGACTGGGACCCATCCTGTGGTGTGAGTGCTGTGGGGAACACGTAACGACTTGTGTTCCGAGCTGGTGACACCGAGTGTAACAGGCAGCAGGCGTCACTAGTCGCGGCATGCATGGACTTCACAGACGATATACGTTATAATATATACTCGATGCATGTTCTCGCGCGCGTACACGGACGCGAGCCATACGTCGTGCGTGCATGTAAGTTTGCCTGCGTGTAGCAGCAGTATACGATGCTAGTACCCACAATACCAGCGCAGGCCCGAATGCGACCATCTTTCGCAGATGAAGCGGCATGAGCGATGCGAATTAATTAATCGCGCAATACGATTGATTTCTTTCACGATAGATAATATAGGCTGAGAGACCGGCACGCACGCGTGATGTGGGTGACATAATGACGGTAGTGCGGGTATAAGCGGGAGTTTGATATAGCCGTCTCATTACATGCTGCCGTCGTGTAAGATAATGGCGTCGACTGAGTGACAGTGGCGGCGTGACGTAGCTGTGTTACGATGACGTGTGGCCGGCGTACAATACTACTTCACTGTGCAAAATATCAATGTATCAAATATGTCTACTATTGTATGATTCTGTACAAAACTGTATTCGTATAAAGCTGTCTGTGTGCACAAAAACTGCCACACATACAATCGCATGTACGCGTACAAAACTGCATGCACGCATAAAAGCTACATGTATGCATATCTATCCTCACAAGTACGCGTACAAAACTACATGTACGTTTATAAACTGCATGTACGTATACAAAATTACATGTACGCGTACACAAATACATGTAGGTTTCCTACGTATACAAAACCATATGCACGCATTTAAACTACATGTTTGCATATATATATTCCACAAGTGCGCGTACAAAACTACACGTACGTTTAAAAACTATAGGTGCGTATAGAAAATTACATGTACGTATAAAACATTACATGTACTCGTACAGAAATACATGTACATATACAAAATTAAATGTACGCATACACAAATACATGTACGTAGTATACAAAATTACATGTACGCGTACAAAAATACATGTACGTACACAAATACATGTACGTAAACAAATACATGTACGTACACAAATACATGTACGTAAACAAATACATGTACGTACACAAATACATGTACGTAAACAA
>NW_014577094.1:165102-168102 GCF_000485595.1 Priapulus caudatus | reverse complement strand
CGCAAACGCGCATGCACGCATACAGACACGCACGCACGCACATACGCACGCACGCACATACGCACGCACGCACATGCGTGTAACTCGATGAGAGAGGCCGCAAAAAATTGCGCGCCTTCGTCTCGCACTTAGAAGGCGGACAGGGTTATTGTGACATGTATATAATATCTGTCTTCGGGCAGGTGAGAGGATGAATAGAATATTCAGTAAACTACACCGCCACTTTCCTTACACCCGCGTACACTCAGCCGTACGTACTGATCGCATACCCCACTCCCAAACTCTCATCATCGCACGTCGCGAGATGAGTTGAGAATTCATTCGGGCCTCCTCCTGTTCGCCTCACCTAATCTCCTCCTCTTCTTGCTCAGCGTTGTTGTCGATCCCGTCCTCCCGTGACCTCACTGTTTTCCCATAAACTGCCGCTGCTGCTCCGGACGCTCCTCATACGGCTGGCTTCCCAGCCCACACCGAGAGCCAGCGTGCGGCTGTCGAAATACAATCACCCAAATGGTTGACTCGCTAGTTGGCTTAATAGGCAATAACATCATCATACTATACGGTCGATATTACACACATGACGGCCGGGGGTGAACTGACGCGAAAACATAATCGTTGATATATGTGTGTTTTTGGCGATAATTTTAAGTTTACAAGTCGATTGACGGGTTAAGCATGTCGGTTAGCGTGTTACAACGCCCCGCGAATGGGCCGCCGCGCAGATGCAGATAATTTAAATATCGTTATTTTTTTGCCACATAATTAAACGCATTATGCTGATGAAACTTATGTGCGCGCATGATTAATTCTAGGGTTTTAAAGACTCCACATAATAAAATCGTCGCTGTTTAATCGCATGTTTTTATAGTGAAAGAGCATTTGCACACTGCAAGCAGCCCGTGTAGTATGTTGCGCGTGATAAATAGGTAACGAGTTGTTACAGTGTAATGGAAAATACATTAGAGGCGGCGTATTATAACGCGTACGTGTTACCACTCAGCTTCTATGTATGGTCGACGATTCTTCACTCAAATTAATTGCTGAATGCTGGTTTTATTCAGCTTGTTCTACATGTCGTTACCTTATATATGTAACACGCAATGTGTGTGTGTGTGTGTGTGCGTGTGTGTGTGTGTGTGTGTGTGTGCGTGTGCGTGTGCGTGGGCGTGTGCGTGCGCGTGCGTGCGTGCGAGCGAACGTGCGTGCGTGCGTGTGTGTCTGTGTGCGTGTGTGTGTGCTCGTCCGTGCAAGGAGTACGTGCGTGCATAGGTTCACGCGTGCTCGTGGGAATGCGTGCGTGCGTGCGTATGTCGCTATCCCACGATACTCATTCTGTATTTCATAGAAACACACAGAAACCGGCTGGCTCATCATAACATTGCCAATGTAGACTACAGATGTCAGATATGAATCGCTTTGTCATTTTTGAGCAAACATAAAATATAAGTATATTTATTGATCTTATTTATTCTCTAAAATATAAAACCGACTAAAGGGGCCAATTGAATTGTCGTAAATATATTTTTATTAGGGTTAGGTTTCAGGTTAGTGTAGAGGTCACAGCTAGCATCGCATTGCATAGCGCCGTAATGTGTCACAAAATTTAATAATAAACATCTCCATGGACGAAATGCAGTCCACGTCCACGTGATTGTCATAGACCAATCGGATTCCATGCACGCGTGTGAAATGGAAGCGCACACATTTATGCATCTAGACGTTTGAAATGTGCAGAATCACTCTATCCGCGTGGCATGACTGAAATTATGCGCTAAATGACGTCATAACTGCTCACCACAGAACACGTTGTTTTTATTGTATCGCATGCGTACATATATGCATATTGCATTATGTTTGCGTACATTTCACGATTTATCATACACGCCGAATTTAAAATCATTCTAACTTACTCTTCAAGCACGGACCGCGTGACTTTAACGCTATGCGCCATGTAGCACATGTGTCTGGATAATTGCCTTAGCTATATTGCACGCCTGCGCCGCCTCTGAATTGAATATTTCTGCGAAAATCGGGCACATTTTGCGGCTGAATCGATCACCGAGAGAAAATACGTGACCCGAATCAGCTTTTGGCCCGAAGAGGTTTACACTGGCTCAATGCGCGCGGCCGCATCTATATGAGAGCGTGTTTTTGCAACGCGGAGGCTGGCGAGCGAGCGTCATTGTTACGGCGTGAATTCGCCGTGCCGTCTCGCGTGTACCTGTACGAGTCTGCGTGCTCGGTTCCCGCGCGCGAACCTCCCTCCCCCCGCGCCTCCCCCTCCCGCCCTCCCTCGCGTTCTTCTTCCGATCTAATGGCTTTTCTTTCACGTGGCGATTTTCGCGCCGCTGCGGTTTGGTTTGCTTTTCGCGTGATTTTTGCGGCGTGTGTTTATGTGCGTGCGATATGGACGCCGACGCGTACCTGCCTGCGTGCCGCCCGTTCCCACACACACACACGTACGCACACACGTACACACACACGCTCGCACACATACGCACACACACACACACACACACACACACACATACGCACACACGCACACACACACACACACACACACACACACACACACACACACACACACACACACACACACACACACACACACACACACACACACACACACACACACACACACACACACACACACACACACGTGTACGTAGCACAACGACTAACAAATTTATGCTTACTAGCAGACTAATACCCGTACAACGACCAAATCGTGCCTTAAATTATAAACTTCATGTAAATGACACACATGTAAGTTAAATATTTCATGCAACTGAAAAGAAAACAGAAACAAAAAAACATTTTGGGAAGAAACAAAGAGCGCAATTCTATAAGTGAGCAAGGGAAAAAGTGCTCAGTTGATGACCACTTAGTTGAAAGGAAAATACCGCAAAATCTATCTATTTATCTATCTATCTATCTATCTATCTATCTATCTATCTATCTATCTATCTATCTATCTATCTATCTATCTATCTATCTATC